>NC_057941.1:53561521-53741521 GCF_018555375.3 Anguilla rostrata
TCCGGCAACGTCAACATAAATCGGAGTAATTGCCCGAGCAGTAATCTGAGGAAGTTATTTTTGTAGATTCCTTAATAGAAGACTCAAGACAAAAATCCCTTAAAACGCACAGTGAGAAATAGAAAGGTTTTTTTGCATGCGTCATTGACTCTGAAAAAATTTACCGTATTTGTCACTAAGGCCGATTCCATTACATTTATTTTCGAAGTGGGAAAAGTACATGACATATTTACATTTATGTAAACAGAAAACAAGTGCGCTGAAAATATTAGCAATAAAAGGAGAGTGGCCTTCAAACAAAGTCATGATGAGAGTTTATTCTGAGTAATGTGGAATCAAGCGTTTGATATGCAGCATGTTGGAACAGTCAGAAGCTCCTGACCACACACCGATTGAGTCTTTTTTTATTAATTGACTTTTTTTTGCTCTATACAGATGACCTGATGACCAGGAACAAGGGTTACTGTAGAACCTCATGTTACTGGAGCAGTACTGACAGAACTGGGCCCTGGCCAGATCAACCCATAGGACCACAGTAGGCCAATAAGATCATCAAAGGCACAGGAGATGACTTCACCATTAAATATTGCAGGTAGAATCTGGTTCAAAATATTTGATTTATAATTCAGCAAGAGAGGTGGAATCAAAGTTGCAGTTCCGCCTTAACGGTGTAAAATATTCGAGAATTATAAATATATATTTCCATATATCTGACAAAATTATAAAGTCTCTCAAAGGATGAAAAACCAGAAATCCCATTAGAAAAAGGTCCGACTGCCCCAATTACAATGAAATATATCTCTGCCTGCCATAGACTGAGGGACCTTTAGTTGTGAATACATACTCATTACCACCATCATTTTATTTTAAAATATTACATACCTGTAATTATTAATCTGTGTTTCAGAGAGTGCTAAATCGTTCATAATAAACTACAGTAAATAAGGTACTTTTCAACATAGGAAAGAGAGAGAGAAAGTAGAGAGAGAGAGAGGGAAAGAGAGAGAGAGAGATAATGCAGTTCATACACACTTGCCATTGTAAATGGAGAACACAGTGTCATCTCTGAACTGACAGATTTCCTGTCGCACACACTGACTGCTCTGGTTACATAAACTGTGAGCAGTGCTGTTATAAACCCAATGCATGCCAAGAGAATGATATTCATTTGAATCTGAATTTGGAGGAGAGCGCTAAATTTTTTCCTGCCAAAAACATAAAACTGGAATTACCTTTTTAAATTCACTCCTTCAGTTACACACACACATCAGTACACACAAGCTACATCTTTACATACACACACACAAACACACACTACACAAGCATGCTACATCCTTACATACACACACTAAAGCATGCACACACACACACACACAGATCTGCCAATTCATGTCAGCTTAAGACTCAGAGCACAATCCTCAGGAGGAGACGGACGGACTGGCAGGACACACTAAAGGAAACGTAGAGGGAGAAAGAGAGATAAGGACCAGAGAAAGAGCTGAACTGAGATGTACAGAAAATGGATGGAAGCCTCTAACAATAGCAAGAAGAGGGGGGAGAGAAAGATTGAGGGAGAGAGAGGGAGAAAGAGACACACAGACACACACACATACACACACATAGACACATGCATGCACACACACCCATCCACCCACAAACACACTCTTGTCCCCCTCTCCCTCTCAAAAACTTAAATTTCAATTAAAATCAGCTTTATTGGCACAAGGTGAATGACGACATTTTCTCTTGTTTCTATCACTGATATAGGTATGCTTATGTACTTGCTTACTAAGCACAGGCAAAACAATTAGTTTAGACCTGAATTTGATTATGATGATAAGACAATCAGCACACTCTCTCTTCCATCCTCCTCCTTTAAAGGGACTCAGGTAAGTACAGGTAAGAACAGGGGGAGGGACACAGGTAAGTACAGGTAAGAACAGGGGGAGGGGCACAGGTAAATACAGGTAAGAACAGGGGGAGGGGACACAGGTAAATACAGGTAAGAACAGGGGGAGGGACACAGGTAAATACAGGTAAGAACAGGGGGAGGGACACAGGTAAATACAGGTAAGAACAGGGGGAGGGACACAGGTAAATACAGGTAAGAACAGGGGGAGGGACACAGGTAAATACAGGGAAGGACAGGGAGAGGGACACAGGTAAATACAGGGAAGGACAGGGAGAGGGACACAGGTAAATACAGGGAAGGACGGGGAGGGACACAGGTAAATACAGGAAAGGACAGGGAGAGGGACACAGGTAAATACAGGGAAGGACAGGGAGAGGGACACAGGTAAATACAGGGAAGGACGGGGAGGGACACAGGTAAATACAGGAAAGGACAGGGAGAGAGACACAGGTAAATACAGGGAAGGACGGGGAGGGACACAGGTAAATACAGGGAAGGACAGGGAGAGAGACACAGTTAAGTGCAGGTAAGGACAGGGAGAGGGCTGATTGGTGAGGGGAAATGATCTGTGTTGTCTCATAAATCAGGCTCCGCCCACCACAGCTCCCATATCGCCATAGCGATCAGCTCAATTAGCAAGATGTTTTCTTATCGCAGTGATTAAAGACTAATCTCTCCATTTGCAATGTTTTTAAACAAATCCCCCCACCCTGCCCCCCATATTTAATTAAGTCAGCATGCTTTTCCTTTATTGGCAAGAAATACATAGAGCAAATACTGTGTAATGAAGAAGTAGCAGTTGGATAAAAACAGGTTTTCATCGCAACCAATCAACATGCGAAGCTGCTAATGCTGTAATTACCACAATGAGCTTTAGAGTTTCTAACGCTTGTACTGAAGTCATTTGGTCTTATTTTTGGCTGTTTTAAAAATGGAGCACCTTTTCAGATGGGAATAATTATTTAATATGAGCATACGGAGCACTTGAGTACATTGTTAGAGATATTCAAACACCTCCAGTAGGTTTTCACAGAATACCGCGCACTGAATGTACGCTGTTCAGCAAACTGGCTGATTTAACAGACCCCATATTTTACCTTCACGCAGCACAATGGGTTTGATGCCGCCCTAATCCAAATTCATGCGCGAATATTAATTTCATAGAATCTTTCTCCCGGTTGCCGCGCCGACAGACCGAAGCCGTAATTTTCCGCTCAGAGTAACAGTAACTCAGCATATGTTCCAGGCCGGTGTGACTGAGACTGGAGAAAATATCGCTTCTCACTGTGAGTCACTGTGTTTTAAAGGGCCGGGAGCAGCAGAACCTTCCACAGTAAAACGACAGGAGGATCAGGCTCTTTGCAGCGCGTACGCATTTAACGGCTTGTCCTGTTTGGCCTGGAACCAGGACCCGCAGATTGGCCCAGTAATTCATTGATATCCACACTGGACACAGTCAGAGCCTCTATGCTACGATATTGGAGAATCCTCATGAATCCTGTTGTATTATTATTATTATTATTTTGCAAATACTTGTTCAACGATTATTTTCATTTAATTCTGCCTGAACTGTTACCCTCATTATCAACAGTTAGGTTCACGAAGCAGGCCGTCTTTCTTTGTTGTTGTACATATTTATTATGTTGTGGAATCCTACATTGCCTGGGGACTTCTGTAAACAGGTGGTTTTTCCATTTTTTCCCCATTAAGGTTTCAAATTACTTTATTTGCATGATATGCTAACAGTATACTGCATTTTTGCTGACGTTTACCAGTTAATATCAGTAAGCAAAAGTCAGCAAAATTGCATAGATTAGATGAATTAGGCAGTTTATCTTCCTACTCTTTCCTTCTTTCTTTCTCTCATTCTTTCTCTTTCTTTCCCTCTTTAATTACCTTAGGTGGCCGCTGGCATTGTGTGTTTTGAATTGTTTTGACAAGCAGAGGTAGTTAGCGCCTTTCCTCAGTGATTACCCTCCCTAATGTTTGCTGTTGTAAATCTGCATGTTGATTTGTCAGTTATTCCCCAGAGTGCAGTGTGACTGCACCTCATTCACCGTTACAGGCCCAGTGATTTACATTCCCCGAGAGTGTGTGTGTGTGTGAGTGAGAAAGAGAGAGAGTGTGTGTGTGTGTGTGAGTGTGTATTTGTGTGTGTACGTGTGTGTGTGTGATAGTGAATGCATTTACACAGTCCTGTGTTCTGCATTTTATGTTTTGTAGAGTGCTGTGTGTTTATTGTTATTTGCTGTAAGGGTCCTTGTGTAATGTGTACATTTACCTCCACTCACCAGAGACCTTGACTTTTTATTTATACATTTGCCCCGGTTGCCATGCCAACACTGCATTTCCATGCATCACAGATTCAGTGACACACACATGCACATGCATGCACAGGCACTCTCTTGCCCACACACAAGCGCGCGCGCACACACACAGCACATGCAAGCACAGGCACTCTCTCTCTGTCTGTCTCTCTCTCTCTCTTACACACACACACACACACACACACACACAGACTCACACACAAAGGTTGTGTACCACATGGATAGCACATATACTATATATATATATATATATATATACACACAAAGAATAGGACACTGCGGGCATGCACCCTCTGTCAGAGAAAACAAATTATCAGCAGCCCATACTGAGCATGTGCACACAACTGCCCCCACAACCCAACACTGAGCATGCCCACACAACATGGGTCTCTCTCTCTCTCTCTCTCTCTGCACAAAGAGAAAGTGAAGTCTGGGGAAACAATTCAAAATGGCATCTCTGTCTCTCTCATTCTCTCACTTTGTCAAAGATCACAGTCTTTGTCTTCTGAAAATGACCTGCCAGGGCCCAGTGCTGACAGTGTTGCTCCAGCAGAACCAGGGTGTGGTGAACCTTTGCTCTGAGGATGATGAACCAGTTAATCGACAGAGTTAATAAAATCTTCTTTATGAAGGCCTGGAGCTACTGACAACTGACACTGAAACATCACTAACTCACTGAAATAGAGTATATCACTATAATTAACAAAATACTGCAGACAGTGCACAAGATTATAGCCACCTCACACCATGAGTATTTATGAAGAATTCTCTCCCTACATTAGCATCGCATGCTGTACACTCATTGTCCCTGAATGCTCATTCTATCATGCTAGATACTTTAACCCTCAGCCACTTCCAATCATTCTACAGAACACATTATTTTGCCAATGCATTTGAGCCAAAGCAGCAGGAAAAGAGTTTTCCCATTTTGTGAAAATAAGAGTGGTAGTGCAGAGGACTGCTACTGTAGGAAGCCAGCCTAATTCCCTCCACTCCATTCTCATTTCAGGAGTGAATAATTCTTGTGTTGAAAAGGCTACAAAGCTACTTCCCCAGATTACTGCTAACTCCTCGATGAATATTATCGTCTCGTTTATCTGCACTTTTGAGATTTGGGGAAGGCAGGCTGGAATTGGGGGAATTGGGGAAGAAAGCTGGAACGAAGCAGCAGGTTGAATAATTTAAGCTTAGCATTCTTCAGCTCGGCTTTGCTGGTTTTTACCCACATTCATTTCTGCTTCTGTCAGGGCTACAGGTCGTTTATTTGTCTGGAGGCTCGAGTTTAAAAAATTCAGCGAGGCTGAGTTATGTAACGGGCTTTAATTGTTTTTAATTCATGATTCAAGAGAAGTACATTTTTATTCTCTCTCTCTTTCTCTGTCCCAGTTCCTGGGCTCTTGGGTTAATCACCAGGGTCATGGTATCAGTGGCCATGCTTAATGAACGCCTCTGCTTTATTTCTTATCCATTAAAACACATTACATTACAGACACAGCTTCAGCATTTTATGTTCCATCCATTTATACAGCTGGATATATACTGAAGCAAATTTAGGATAATTACCTTACTCAAGGGTACAATGGCAGTGTCTTACCTGGGATATGAACCTGCAACCTTTACATAAAACACACACTCACACACACGTGCACGTGCACACACACACACACTCACACACTCACACACGTGCACGTGCACACACACACACACGCACAATCATGCACATGTGCACACGCGCACATGCATGCACACATACCAAACAGGGCCCCAACATCACAAACAGAGTCCCCAAATCTACAAACAAGGACCCACATCTCCAGACAAGGACCTACATCTCCAAATAGGCGTTCTAAACACTAGTGCAGAACTCTACATGACAGGACGACCTTGCTCACCAGAACATATTCAACCGACATTTACTTCAAGATTCAATCATTAGTTCCTTCACTCGTTCATTATTGGAGAAGGACAAACTATTTAACATTAATCAGATGGATTTAATGAAATTTTTAGATTCCAACGCCTGACTGCTAGACGGGCTTTTAAAAAAAGGAAATGAGAGGGACAGAGAGAGAGAGAGAGAGAGAGAGAGAAAGCAAGCAGTCAAATTGAGGGCATGTTTTCCGCGGATGATGAGTCCGCTCTGAGCTCTGGCTTTTGTTTGATCTCGTATTAAAGCACAGATAGGCACGGTGGCATGGGCCCTGAATATTAACGCGCCTGGCTTTAATTTTGCAGGGGTGCACTCTAGAACAGTGAGGAGAAGGCAGTACAGTTTTTCGGCTGGGGAAACCAGCAATCCTGAGAGGGCACTGAAGAAGACGTGGGCTGCAAACTGAAAACTCAGACTCTCACATTTTACACTCCCAGCCTGCAGAAAGCTGCCTTTCGCATGTTTGTGGATGCCATTCAGATGCTCCGATACGACCTGGGTCAGATGATCATTTAAAATATTTTAGACGCCAGTAAAATTTACTGCAATGTTTTGAAAGAAACACCAACATTCACAAAATATTCATGACAATTCAAATTTTCAACTTGAATTTGTGTTATGGTTAGTAGATGTTTTGGTAATTATCAATCACTGCTGGTATAACCCAGCCTTCCAGCTCACTGATCCAGCTGTGCTCATTCATGCTCCAGTTCAAGGTGAAAGCGCCCCCCCAAGGTCAAGCTGAAAGCCACGTTGTGTACTAATCACTACCAATCCCCTACAAACACCAGAGACAAACCTGATTGAGCGTGTTCCACTCCTCCTCTCTCCCTCTTCCTCCCCTTCTGTTTTTATCTTTCTTTCCCCTCCAGTCTTTCCCTCCTTCTCTCTTTCTATCCTCTGTTTCTCCCTCCTCTGTCTCTCCCTGCTTGTCTCTCGCTCTCCCTCCTCTCAATCCTTCTGTCTTTCCGTCTCCCACTCCCTTCTTCCCTCCCTCTGTCTCCCTCCTCTCCTGCCCGTAAACCAGAGAGAGAGAGAGAAAGAGAGAGAGGTAGAGAAAGAGAGAGCCCGTGCGTGCTGTACCAAGTACTAATCCATCGAACCGGAAAAGAAAACAGGACTGCATTTCACAGCACAGCAAAAATATGAAATGCTCAGATAAAACCGTGGCTAATGAATCAAAAACAAAAAGGAAAACGCTATGATAGCAACAGGAGTGATGTAGAGGCCACCGTTCCTGAAAGTAAATCATCTGAAAGGGCCCACAGCCCCCGAACGCCAGACTTACTCTCAAAGCAGAACACTTATCAAACTCCCGCAGACAGAAGCAGGAAGCCAAAAAATCTCAGGCAGGAGCTGGGAAAAATATCTGGTCCCCTCAAACGGGGGCAAAGCTAGTTAAATAGCTTCCTTTGGCAGAGATATTTGATTATCTGCACAGAACAAAACATTTTGTAATTACAGCAGTGGATTTAAATCTGCAGACACAGCGCCCCCTCCAGGACTGGAGTCAAACCTGCAGACGCTGCGGCCCTCCAGGCCTGGAGTTAAACCTGCAGACACTGCGGCCCTCTAGGACTGGAGTTAAACCTGCAGACACTGCAGCCCTCCAGGACTGGAGTTTGAGGTGCCAGTTGAAGACAATGAAAAAAAGTGCGAGCAGAAGGATATTTAGTGGGAGAATAAACAGAAGTGAAGTTACTGAGTTATTGAGTCAGTAATTCATTCAGGATCAGGCAGGAAGGCTGAGCCAGACACTAAAGCCTGAGAAAAGCTCGCAGTCTTTAAATCATCAGCACCAAGAGGCGCAGCCGAAACCACCCGAGCCCCAATTACCCAAAACACATCCAGCTTACAGGCACAAATCAGCGCGCAGGCCTCGTCTACAGCACCGTAACTCAGCCGGAAACGAACACCACACTGCTCTTCACTCCAGGCCCGCTATACAAAACCCAACTGGCAGCATCATGATGAGGCCCAGGGTGCCCTCTTTAGGAGAGAGTCCCCAGGGCGGGGGGCTGCTCGGGGAGCAGGGGGCTGCTCGGGGAGCCGTTTCACTTCCCTCCCGTCAGGCCAAAGAAGCAACCCGAACAGGAAATATACAATATTAGGGAGGGAAAATAAGTTTATAAATACAGAGCGATAAACAGGGGGAGGGGGGAAGAGATGTAGAGATGTAGAGAGAGAAAGACAGAATGTTCAAATTCTCCTGGGAGAGGAAAGGTGTTGCCAAAATTTGGCCGCACAATATGCAGCTACCCGCCACAGTCCTAAATTACTGTGAAAAATTGCTGATGGTTTTTGTCAATTATTGCTTTTCATGTATTTGTTGTTTATTTTTTGATATGACATTATTTGTTTATTTGTTGACAAATTACCCCACGCGGTTCAATAAAAGCATACCTTATCTTATATCTCAAGACATATACGGTAGTTTATACACACTGTACTGTGTTTTTTGTAAAGGTTTGGCAGCACAAATATTGAAATATGTCATGCCAATAAAGCATTTCAAATTGAAATGAATTGACAGAGAGAAACAGATAGAGAGAGAGAGGGGGGAGAGAGGAAGGAAAGGAGAGAGAGGGAAAGTGAGAGAGGGACAGAGAGAGATGGACGGAGAGAGGAAAAAAGGAAGGAAGGAGAGTGAGAGAGATAGAGAGAGGGACAGGGTGAGAGAGAGACATTGGGAGGAACTAAAGACACTCAGAGCAGCGTCTCTCCTGTAAAAGTAAGCACATATGAGTTTATTTAGCCTCCGCACTCGAGCCCCTTCCACACTGCTGAAGCTGAAGAGCTCCTCCTTTATTTAGCCTCCGCGCTCGAGCCCCTTCCACACTGCTGAAGCTGAAGAGCTCCTCCTTTATTTAGCCTCTGCGCTCGAGCCCCTTCCACACTGCTGAAGCTGAAGAGCTCCTCCTTTATTTAGCCTCTGCGCTCGAGCCCCTTCCACACTGCTGAAGCTGAAGAGCTCCTCCTTTATTTAGCCTCCGCGCTCGAGCCCCTTCCACACTGCTGAAGCTGAGGAGCTTCTCCTTTATTTAGCCTCCGCGCTCGAGCCCCTTCCACACTGCTGAAGCTGAAGAGCTCCTCCTTTATTTAGCCTCCGCGCTCGAGCCCCTTCCACACTGCTGAAGCTGAAGAGCTCCTCCTTTATTTAGCCTCCGCGCACGAGCCCCTTCCACACTGCTGAAGCTGAAGAGCTCCTCCTTTATTTAGCCTCCGCGCACGAAACCTTCACACTGATGAAGCTGAAGAGCTTCTCCTGTATTAAGCCTCCACGCTCGAGGCCCCTTCCACCCTGCTGAAGCTGAAGAGCTTCTCCTTTATTTAGCCTCTGCGCTCGAGGCCCCTTCCACACTGCTGAAGTGAAAAGCTTCCTTTATTTAGCCTCCACGCTCGAGCCCCTTCCACACTGTGAAGCTGAAGAGCTTCTCCTTTATTTAGCCTCCGCGCTCGAGCCCCTTCCACACTGCTGAAGCTGAAGAGCTTCTCCTTTATTTAGCCTCCGCGCTCGAGCCCCTTCCACACTGCTGAAGCTGAAGAGCTCTCCTTTATTTAGCCTCCGCGCTCGAGCCCCTTCCACACTGCTGAAGCTGAAGAGCTTCTCCTTTATTTAGCCTCCGCGCTCGAGCCCCTTCCACACTGCTGAAGCTGAAGAGCTTCTCCTTTATTTAGCCTCTGCGCTCGAGCCCTTCCACACTGCTGAAGCTGAAGAGCTTCTCCTTTATTTAGCCTCCGCGCTCGAGCCCCTTCCACACTGCTGAAGCTGAAGAGCTCCTCCTTTATTTAGCCTCCGCGCTCGAGCCCCTTCCACACTGCTGAAGCTGAAGAGCTTCTCCTTTATTTAGCCTCCGCGCTCGAGCCCCTTCCACACTGCTGAAGCTGAAGAGCTCCTCCTTTATTTAGCCTCCGCGCTCGAGCCCCTTCCACACTGCTGAAGCTGAAGAGCTTCTCCTTTATTTAGCCTCCGCGCTCGAGCCCCTTCCACACTGCTGAAGCTGAAGAGCTTCTCCTTTATTTAGCCTCCGCGCTCGAGCCCCTTCCACACTGCTGAAGCTGAAGAGTTCCTCCTGCTGTTTCCCCCTCTGCAGAAAAGCAGAGGAGCCATTTCCACACAAACAAAGGAGAGGAAAGCAAATTAAAATAAAGTGAGTTAGGCGGATGGAGAGAGAATAGGAGAGAGAAAGAGGGAGAGAGAGAGAGAGAGGGAGCGATAGAGAGAGGGGGGGAGCGATGGAGAGAGAGAAGGGGAGCGATAGAAAGAGCAGGAGCTCTGGGGAGCAGTAGAGAGAGAGAGGGAGAGAGAGGGAGAGGGAGCGATAGAGAGAGAGAAGGGGAGCGATAGAAAGAGCAGGAGCTCTGGGGAGCAGTAGAGAGAGAGAGGGAGAGAGAGGGGGAGAGGGAGCGATAGAGAGGGGGGGAGCGATGGAGAGAGAGAAGGGGAGCGATAGAAAGAGCAGGAGCTCTGGGGAGAAGTTCAGCAGCAGGAGCTGCCAGTGATTACGCAGAGCAGGGAGATCTCTGCGATATAATAAGACAAAGAATATAATTAATCTCAACACAGCTCACTTCACCAGCACGGAAACAAGCAGGAATACCCTCAATCGCCCCCCTCTGAACTCAGTCACTGCGTACTGTCTCACTCACGGGGGGGGGGGAGGGGGGGGCGAACTCAGTCACTGCGTGCTGTTTCACTCACGGGGGGGGGGCGAACTCAGTCACTGCGTACTGTTTCACTCACGGGGGGGGGGGGGGGGGGGGCAGACAGAGAGAGAGACTTCCTCCTAGCGTGGATAATCTGACCAAATACAATTATAATGAAACAAATAAGAAAAATATTTCACCTATTGGAAAAGAATGACAAAAACCCAAAATAAACTTGATTGCTATTTGGCCCTAAACTGACTGCACTGATTCCCTGATTACAGGCTGATTACCTGAGAAAAACCATGGCAGTGTACAGACTCAGTGAGCACAGCTTGGCCATCGAAAAATGCAGACACAGGCAGACCTGGAGTGGTGGAGACAGAGCTGCACTTCCTCACAACATGTAGGACTTACCAAGACACAAGGGAGAATTTCTAAAAAAATATGTCCAGAATTTAAAACTTTAAATGATCAATAGAAGCTCCCCTAGTTATTAGGGGAACACAGAAAATGTATTGGACCAGAGGGAAATTATGTTAAAGCTTGCCATAAACAGGGGGACAACCAGTGAACATATTAGAATAGGCCTGTGTTTGTCTGTACACCGTACATCTAGGTCTATGTTTATGTGTTCAGTGTTTTTTTTCTGTGCTCTAGCAATATAATAAATATCTTGTCATGCCAGTAAAGTGTTTTCAATTAGAATTTGAGACAGGGAGACAGACAGAAAGAGAGGGACAGAGAGAGAGAGCAGGTTGATGTTGTACATTATTTACATGTTCTACATGTGCTGTGGCAATATTGCCTTGATTGTACTGCCAATAAACCCATTAAATTGGAATTATGGCAAAATGGTTGAGAGAAAGAGAGTGAGTGAGTGAGAGAGAGAGAGAGACAGAGAGAGAGGAGGGAGAGAGAGAGGGAGAGAGGGGGGAGAGAAAGAAAGAGAGAGAAAGAGAGAGGGAGAGAGGGAGGGGAGAGAGAGGGAGAGAAAGAGAGAGAGAGAGAGAGAGAGAGAGAGAGAGGCAGGGAGAGAGAGAGAGAGAGAGAGAGGGAGGGAGAGGAGAGAGAGAGAGAGAGAGAGAGGGAGAGAGGGGGGAGAGAAAGAGAGAGAGAGAGGTACTGGATGAGTCAGGTCTGCTGAAATGCAGTGCTTAGCAGTGAGCCTGGGGGGGGGGGGTGGTGGGGTGGGAATAAAGAGTTAAAGCATATCTATGCACCATGCAGTCTCTCTATCTGTAACACAGCCCTCCACTCATCTACCCAAAAATCCATCTGTCTGCTTATCCATCCATCTCTCTATTGACCTCACTCAATACATTAACAGCACCGTTCAGCGTGTTTATTGCAGCAGAAATATTTTGCCGAAGTGGAATTATCGCACATCAAGTTCCCAAACGAGTGGAAGTACTTCGCTGCCATGCGGGTTTACACCCTGATGAAAGTCGTATTCACAAAAACCG
Organism: Anguilla rostrata; assembly: GCF_018555375.3. Taxonomy (NCBI): domain Eukaryota; kingdom Metazoa; phylum Chordata; class Actinopteri; order Anguilliformes; family Anguillidae; genus Anguilla; species Anguilla rostrata. The sequence continues at coordinate 53,573,804 of NC_057941.1, forward strand.
AAAGCCTAATTAACTGTAATCCCCAGCCCGACTTTACCCTGTGAACAGGCTGTGCTGCTTCATCTAAGGCCTTTTTACGCAGTCCCGGGGAAAACGCATTCAGCTACACTTTTCAGAACAAACAGATTTATAAAAGGGCTTTTTTTTACTCGATTCCGCTTTAATTTTGCCCAGCCATCAAATCCTGGACTTCAGCAAGGAGAAGCGCTGCCCCAGGTGTGTGCAGAAGCTCTGCCCCAGGTGTGTGCAGAAGCGCTGCCCCAGGTGTGTGCTGATGACACAGCGCAGGACGCTACGCTAACACTCTCACTGTTAGAGCGAATGACAGAGGAGCAGAGAGATCTTAATTCCACATTACAGGAGAGTGTCATTTCAGTTTGGTATAGGGCGGGGCGGGGCGGGGCGGGGCGGGGGGGGTTGGGTCCTGGCCGGATCCCCAAATACCAGCTTCTGTGTGTGTGAAAGAAGACGGAGAGGGGGAATGACAGAGAGAGGAAGCAGCAGAGTGCACTGTGCTGCTAATTGGTTCTGATTTTAACAGTGAGTTACACTTGAGTTACTATCATCACTGGGTAGATCATTTAATGAGGGGAGAAATCATTAAAAGTGCAGTACATCAAATGAGCATGCACATACACACACACACTCTCTCACACACACACATAAACACACACTCACACTCACACACACACAGACACACACCCACACACACACACAGGAGCTCCAGGATGCTCGACCTTGACAGGGGTCAGGCAGAGTGAGTTGGATCGCCACTCTCCTTTGGGTTTTGGGGGTTTTCTGTGTTTCTGTTACAACAGGGATCGTCCCCAAATCTCTGGAATCATCCCCAAATCTCTGGGATTGTCTTCAGATTTCCACAAAGCCCCACTAGCAAAGCCTCCCATATAAACCATCTGCCCTGCGAGGGAGCCTGAGAAATTACACCACTGAGGATGGAGAGAGAGAAAGAGAGGAAGAGAGAGGAGAGGGAGGGAGAGAGAGAGCAAGAGAGAGGAGATATGGAGAGAGAGAGGGGGGAGGGAGAGAGAAAGACAAAGAAAGAGAGAGCAGAGGGAGGGAGGGAAGGAGAAAGAGAGAGAGGGGAGGGTGAGAGTCGATATATAGAAGGAGATATGGATAGAGAGGGAGATGATTTGAAATAACGTGTGCAGAGATTCAAAGCAGAGGGAGAGGGGGAGCTGGAGGAGCGTGCCTTCAGGACACTGAGCAGTCAGGCTCAATAAGGCTTTGTAATAAAGTAGGACAGGATCCCATCAGGAACATCACACCACATCTCTGTCTTCCTCCCCTCTCTTCCTCTTTTTCTCTCTCTCCCTTTCTCTCGTTAACTCTCTTTTCCTCGCTGCATGCTTATTAGTCTCAGCCTGTTTTCCTCCATTGGGTCATGCACTCAATCACACAGAACTTTTCACTCTCTAAAACAAGATCTCTCTAATCCAATCAGAGGCACCAGCGCAATTTAAGCCAATCAGAGGCAGCAGCACAATTTAAACCAAAGCAGTGGCATCTGGGAAATAAAAACAGTGTAGCCGAAGCTCTTCCACACCGACTCTGTGCATTACTGTACTCTGCACACACACACACACACACACACACACGCACACACACGCACGCAGTACGCACATCATTATGCACAGGCGGCTGCCTACTTGGAGCAAGATTGCTAACTTTGCCAATGTTGGCAAGTCACATTAGCTAGCTAACATACAACTGACAGCACTAAACCACAAAGAAACATGTTAAATCTGCTCAATTCAAGCTTACTGCAATTTCAGTCATTTTTAATTTAAGTGGGGTGACCAATTCTGATAAAAAATGTTCCTTCCGTGCAAGGATACAAGATCTAACAATGCAAATTTGACAGCATCCTCCAACTTCAACGTCACAAAACATGACGTTGGCGATCATCCCAATGATAACGAGAGGCTGGGCATAAAGAGTAAGCGATTAGATCTTTTAGGGTTAATTTCTTTGCCTTCATTTAAAAAAAAGTTTTTCTATTTTATTTGAATCATAAAATATCATGAAACTTCTTCCACTTGGCGGGTGTATTTCATATTTTATATAATATCTGGTGCTTACTCTTTAACCCACAACCTATAGCCTCAGCAGGTGGAGAGACAGCAGATGTCCTAATACCAGAATGAGTGTGTGTGTGTGTGTGTGTGTGTGTGTGTGCAGGGAGAAAGCCACATTACATAACCGCCTTCATCAAACAGCCACCTTAACCCTGTTCTTAATGATGCGGCAACATCTTTGCCAGATTACGTGGCCGTTGTGCAGTTTGGGCTGGTTTGACTCATCTCAGCTACGGCTCGGGCCGAACAGGAGCACTTCTCCTCACGTCACCAATGAGTACCCTCGCCACTAATACCAATGCCTGAACTCCAGTGTGAGCATGTGAGTGTGTGAGAGTGAAACACTGGTGTGGGCTGAGAGAAGCAGTAGGGTCGGCTGGAAAAATAAATAAAAATGAAATAAAACAAAAACTCATCTAAAGATGTCAGGTTCCAGAGGAAATATCTCCTCAATTCCCTCTGCATGGAACTCAGTTTATGTTTTAGTCACCTTCAGGGGACAAATAAAATAAAATAAAATAAAGGTGTTTTGTCATCATTTGAGACATCATCTCTAAGGAGAAGCCCCTGTAAATGTATGCGTGTTTGTGTGCATGTGCGCTAGTGTGCGTGCATGAGTATGTGTGTTTGTGGACATGTGTGTGTGCATCAGTGCTCGTGATAGTGAAAAAAGTCCCTGAGCTCACATTGTTCCCACCGTGCGAGAGAAAATCAGATGCTGAGAATGAGAGAGAGAGTGAGGGGTGTGAGAAGAGAAAAGAACACAGGTAAGAGAGGGAGGAAGAGGAACGAATTTCTTTCCATCTTCAATCCCTTAAAACATACAAATTGGGAGCACTTAAAACAATGCATATACAAAACACACACACACGCACACACGCACACACGCACACTCACACACACACACACTCACTCACACACCACACACACACACACCAGGGGGCGCTGTGACTCACATGGTCTCGTCGTTCAGGAACTCCAGCTTGCCGGCGATTTCCTCGTAGTCCTCCCCGGCCTTGGCGGTGCCCTCCTGGGTGTGGTAGGGCAGCGCCACCTTGCCGCGGGCGCCCGAGGTACGCAGCACCTTCACCTGCATGGTGCCCACACTCTCGCTCACGCGCGCCGACGCGCCGTCGAACGTGAAGATGCCCGCATGGTCGTCGTCGTAGATGGTGACGGTGGTGGAGTGGGCGGGGCCCAGCGCGGCCTTGGGCGGGGCCAGCAGGGAGGAGGCGGGGCCGCCCAGCAGGCTGTTTCCCGCGGCGATGCCGCCCGGCTCCGGGGGCGGGTGCTCGGACCGGCCCGCCACGCGCGGGTTGCTCAGGTGCACGTGGAAGTACTCGTCCTCCTCGAAGATGTCGTCGTCGATCACGCCCACCGTCAGCTCCTTCAGCGTCTCGCCCGCCTTGAACAGCAGCGTGCCCTCCGCAAACTCGTAGTCCGAACCCGCGTTCGCCGTGCCGTCCTCCGTGCGGAAATCCACCTGGGGGGGGGGGGCATAGAGAGGAACAACCCCCATAATCAGGACAGGCACAGGAACAGGAATAGAGACGAACAAGGCTGGGGGGGCAGCAGGGGGCAGGTATCAGTGTTTCTCTAAACTAATGAATTGTATTTACCAAGCTGGTCGGTGGAGAATGAGCTGCCCCTCTATAGCTGGACTTCCTCCTGAGATTTCTTCCAATCAGGGAGTTTTTTCTCACCACTGCCCGAGTGTACTTCCTTCCCGACGGGGAGTTTTCATACTGCTTCTGCTTGCTTTTAGGGGCCTAGTTGTTGCTCAGTTCAAGGCTGTTTGTGACAGTTCTTTTTAAAAAGCACTATACACATTTATGTATTACTATACATAAAATTGATTTGATTTGCTTTGATATGCTGTATATGCACGCATACACATGATACTATATATACTGTGGAGGATAATGTGTGCAGTGTGTGCAGTGTGTGAAGTGTGTGAAGGTGTCGTGTGTGAAGTGTGTGAAGTGGCATGTGTGCAGTGTGTGCAGTGTGTGCAGTGTGTGCAGTGTGTGCAGTGTGTGAAGTGTGTGAAGTGTGTGCAGTGTGTGAAGTGTGTGAAGTGCGTGCAGTGTGTGCAGTGTGTGCAGTGTGTGCAGTGTGTGCAGTGTGTGCAGTGTGTGCAGTGTGTGAAGTGTGTGCAGTGTGTGAAGTGTGTACAGTGTGTGAAGTGCGTGCAGTGTGTGCAGTGTGTGTGTGTGTGTGTGTGTGCAGTGTGTACAGTGTGTGCAGTGTGTGCAGTGTGTACAGTGTGTGAAGTGCGTGCAGTGTGTGCAGTGTGTGTGTGGGGGTGTGCAGGTGTCAGTGTGCAGTGTGTGCAGTGTGTACAGTGTGTGAAGTGCGTGCAGTGTGTGCAGTGTGTGTGTGTGTGTGTGTGTGCAGTGTGTACAGTGTGTGCAGTGTGTGAAGTGTGTGAAGTGTGTGCAGTGTGTGCAGTGTGTGAAGTGTGTACAGTGTGTACAGTGTGTGCAGTGTGTGCAGTGTGTACAGTGTGTGCAGTGTGTGCAGTGTGTGCAGTGTGTGCAGTGTGTGCAGTGTGTGCAGTGGTTCGGAGGGAGAGAGGCGGCTAATGGAGGCTGAGTTAAAGCATTAGAGAACAGACCCCAGGACACACAGAGGAAAGGGTGTCGTTAGCTGAGCTGATTTACTGTTAGCCGCAGTTTAATTTTAAATGATTTCCCAGCTTGCTCCTGCACAGGGGCTCCCCAACCTGCCAGCAGTGAACAATGAGGGGGTGCAGGCAGTGAGATGAACCACTTTCACCGGCATTAATATCGCCCAAACTTGCTGCTTCATTAAACCAAACCCAAAAACTCACTCTGTCTTTTCACTTCTACTCTTAAACCACCCACTTGTTCCTCACTTTGATATCCCTCTACCCAAGCGTACCTCAATTTGATACCCCCCTACCCAGGTGGACCTCAATTTGATATCCCCGCCTACCTCAAGCGTACTCAATTGATATCCCTACCAGTACCTCAATTTGATATCCCCTACCCAGGCTGAACCTACCAGGGACCTCATTTGATATCCCCTACCAGGTACTCAATTTATATCCCCTAGCCAAGCGTACCTCAATTTGATACCCCCCTACCCAGGTGGACCTCAATTTGATATCCCCACCTACCCAGGTGTGCCTCACACTGATACCCCCCTGCCCAGGTGTGCCTCACACTGACACCCCCCTGCCCAGGTGTGCCTCACACTGACACCCCCCTGCCCAGGTGTGCCTCACACTGACACCCCCCTGCCCAGGTGTGCCTCACACTGAACCCCCTGCCCAGGTGTGCCTCACACTGACACACCCCCTGCCCAGGTGTCCTCACACTGACCCCTGCCAGGTGTGCCTCACACTGACACCCCCCTGCCCAGGTGTGCCTCACACTGATACCCCCCTGCCCAGGTGTGCCTCACACTGACACCCCTCTGCCCAGGTGTGCCTCACACTGATACCTCACACTGATACCCCCCTGCCCAGGTGTGCCTCACACTGATACCTCACACTGATATCCCCCTGCCCAAGTGAGCCTCACCTTGACGGAGCAGCCGAGGTCGCCCCCGTGGCGCAGGACGGCAACGGTGAGGGAGCCGCAGTTCTCGAAGCACTGGTAGTGCGCGTGCTGGAACTCCAGCAGGATGGTGTTGGGGTCGTGCTCCTGGGCGCAGGCCTCGTGGCAGCTCACCACCTTGCGGGCCTGGTCGGCCGCGTGCTTCTTCAGGATGTTCCCCGCGCCGATCATCATGCGCGTGGCCTGGATGCGGTAGAAGGCCCGGCTCTTCTGCTGCTGCACCAGCACCTGGTAGTTGGCCATCTCGATCAGCTGCTCCATGTCCTTCTCCGGGTGCCTCTGCTTGAGCTCCTTCAGGGTCCGGGCCATGTCCCGCCGCGCCTCGTCCTCCAGGTCCCGCCCGCCCGGGCTCCCAGGTCCGCCCCCTCCTTCCTCGGCCCCGCCCAGCATCCCGTCCAGCGCCTCCTTGTGGGAGTTGAGGCCGCCGTCCATCTCCACGTCCATCTTGGTGGCGAGAGCCCCGTCGCCTTCCGACTCGACGATGATGCCGCGGCTCTTGTCGGCGCGGTAACGCTTGTGGACGTACTTGTAGAAGAGAAGGCGGCGGTCGGCGATCCAGGCCTGCAGCACGCAGAGCGGGAAGAAGAGGAAGGTGAGCACGGCCTCCCACACGTCCACCACGCCGGGCGAGAACACCGACAGGATCAGGTAGAGCCAGATGTAGGCGAAGATGCTCCAGGCGGCCGTGACGAAGAAGACGCGCAGGTGCTTGGTCTTGCGCGTCTCGCCGTCGGGCACCACGTAGACGCACAGCGCGATGATGACGAACATGTTGAAGGCGGCGCTGCCCACGATGGTGCTGGGCCCCAGTTCGCCCGCCTCGAACTTGTGTCCGCACACCTCGATGACGGACAGCAGGATCTCGGGGGCGGAGGAGCCCAGGGCCATGAGCGTGAGGTTGGACACGGTCTCGTTCCAGACGCGCACGGTGGCACTGGCCGTCTCGCCGTTGGGCTTCTTGATGGTGATCTCGCGCTCCTGCGAGGTGATGACCTCGATGGACGACATGAAGCGGTCGGCGATGATGGACATGCCCAGGAACATGTATATGAGCGCCACGAAGTACACGATGGCCCGGGCCACCTTGTCCCCCGCCGACGGGTTCTGGGGGTTCCACATGGGCAGGACCACCCCGTCCGAGCAGGGGTCCCCGCTCGAACAGTTGGAGGGGTGGCCGGGGGTGGGGTCGGGCTCGGGGCTCGCTCGGGCCAGGGGGAGCGGTCCCAGCAGGAGGAAGAGGAAGAGGAGGATGAGGAAGAGAGGGAGGCGGAAGGAGGGCGGAGCCGAGAGCAAGGGGAGGCGGGGTCCTGGCATGGCTGAGCGGGAGCAGCGGGCGGCGAGATTCACTCCTCTTTCTGTCTCTCTCTCTCTCTCTCCCCGTCACACTCCTGTCTGTCACTAAGTGGATTCCCCCGCTTTGCGTGTGTGATATTCACACACTCTCTCTCAGTCTCTTTCTCTCTCTCTCTCTGTGATATGGGAATCTGACCAGTCTTCACCCCTGCAATAGACAACAGAGACAAGACAACCATCGTCCATCAGTCTGTACCCTCCGCAACAACGAAAAACAAACAAAATAATAACACTACATCAACCGCATACCTGAACAGCATTAAAGATTCACTGCTTCCAGTCCATCTCATGCACATCTGTTTCAGATTGCCTGCCACTTCCTGACTCTTAATGTATTCCCCTGGCTGTCCTGTTCGCCCCCCCCCCACGAGCGTGTTCTCCAGAGGGATGCTGGGACAGGCGGGGGTCACCCCGGGTGACCGGCTCCATCACTGCTGGAGCTTCTCCAAACACGATGTACCCCCCCCCCACCCAAATCACTACCCTCCCAGGGAGAGGGTGAGAGGATGTAAGAGGAATAGAGGGGCCCAATATCTCTCCATCTCTCTCTCTCTCTTACGCACACACTCATATGTAAACACACACTCACTCTCTCTGGCCAGTGTGCAGCCTCATTAATCACAGCCCTGGCCGGTGTAGCGGGGTTCGCCTTTTCAGCTGTTTACTGTGTCAGATCCCAAACCCATTGAGCAGGCTGCAGGTTTACAAGGGTGAGGCACCGTCCAATCAAACGCTGTATAGCTATCAGAAGGTCAAAAGCCCCTAATCTGCAGAGTGTCTGAGTCCCTCTCAGCTTACTGATCTGGAGTCAGTCATCATGAGCACATTTTCATTCTCTCTGTCTCTCTCTCTCTCTCTCTCTCTCTCTCTCTCTCTCTCTCTCGCTCTCGCTCTCACTCTCCTTCTCTCTCACTCTCTCTCTCTCTCTCTCTCTACAGTTAGAAATTAGGCTTTTTCCACAGCTACAAGGTTCTGAAATTCTGTACACAAACACATTATTAATCAATCCAGTTAATCAGGTGTGTAAAGGAAACGCCCCATTGCTCGTATCCAATCAGGCACGGCGCTCAGCATGTGACAGGGCCCTGCCCGAGACCCGCCCACTGCCACGCCCATCCAGGTAGCCATTCCAGGGTAGTCAATATTCACTTGCCCTCCACCTTAATGACAGAGATCAATACTCCCACCCCCTCCCACCCAGCTTAATTTAGTCCCGCAGCCTGGAGCCCTTAGGCATTCAGAGAGCAGAGCTGATGTCTCTACACAATAAGCGCAGAAGGAAGGCTAGCTGGCTAGCTGGCTAGCAGCAGCACGCCAAGCATACAGACAGGAGGCTAGCTGGCTATAAAATATACTACAGTATAAGTTTCAAGTTCATGTACTTTTCACTGCAGGAGGGGAAGCCCTCAAACCCTAATCCTTCCAGCATCAAGGCCAGATGTGATTTCCCCAAACACCAGAAAGAGCCTGAGCGGGATGCCGCGTAATCGCAGTGAAATTAAACCTGTCCTCTTAACTCCGCTCTTAGCTCCGCTCATTTCAAAACCAGCGATTTAAAATCTGGAAAAAGCCAGTGAAACTTTAAGAGAGGAAATTTACACCCCTCTGGTAGAGTGTTAGCAAAGGCGCTAACGCCAATAAAAACTCTGAAGGAGCAGATTGCTCCTGCAAAATTAACGAGGCACAGGCAGCGGCTTATTTCACTTTAAATAAATAAATAAATAAATAAATAAATAAATAAAAACTTGCAGAAAACAGCCGAGGGGTGGGGGGTGGGGGGGGGGGGTGCTAACACCTGCGCTCGGTAGCATATTACTGAAAAACAAAAAGTTGACGCTGGGGTTTGAGTTGGTTGAGAAACTAGCGCAGATCAGCAGTTCTGCGCAGCCGAGAGCAGACGCAGGCGCAGGCGCCCGCCACGGCAGAGCGAGGCCTCGTTTGATTAGCGCACGTCCTGACGCTCCGCTCCGTCTCATGAACATCGTCTCCGATTAACACGACATGATCCCGCGGTCTCACCCTAACCATCAAGAGGTTCAGTAAGGATGGCAGTTACAGTGGGAGTGAGCTACACTCTGATAAACAGCTACAGCTAACAATGCTAAGGTAACCAAACTACACTCTGCAAAACAGCTAACAATGCTAAGGTAACCAAACTACACTCTGCTAAACAGCTAACAATGCTAAGGTAACCAAACTACACTGCAAAACAGCTAACAATGCTAAGGTAGCCAAACTACACTGCAAAACAGCTAACAATGCTAAGGTAACCAAACTACACTGCAAAACAGCTAACAATGCTAACACCTTGTGAAGCGGCTAATAAATTCACATTCACTAACACACACACACACACACACACACTCAAAAACACACTCTGTCAAACACACAGACTCACACATTCACACCCTAGTGCATTCTCTCTCGAACATATAAAACGTCTCTCTGAATATTTCTCTGAAATTCAGATTTGCTTTATTGGTGCAATAAGCCTGCACTTATGTTTCCAAAGCAGTAAGAGACCGTTGTTCACTCCCTCTCTCCCCCTTCAACCCCTCTCTCTCTCTCTCTCTCACACACACACACACTCTCTCTCTCTCTCTCATAAGCACACACTCTCTCGCTCTCTCTGTCTCTCAAATTCAAATTTAAATTCAGTTTATTGGCATGATAAGTATACACTTACATTGCCAAAGGATTAAGAGCATATCTCTCGGCCCTCTCACTGTTTAGCCAAAAGAATGGTGTGATAGAAAAAAAAGGGGGAGGATGGGAACGACAAAAGAATATTTATCTAGGGGATGCAGTAACAGGGAAAGCAAAGAGATTAAACAAGGAGTGAAAATTACATTTGTTCTTTCTAAAATGAATGGGCTTGCATCGGGAACAATGAGATAATTATCGCTGTTTGCTAGTGTTGGTTTTATGAGTTCCGCAATCCACTGTAAACATCTTAACTCTGTATGTTTTAGCTCACATATTACGTACGTGTGTGTGTGTGTGTGTGTCTGAGAAAGAGAATACACACACACACACATGTGTGGTGTTACACGTACATAAATGCTGTACTGCAGAATGTTTCCTCCATGCTGTAGTTAATGTGTGTAAATGGGAAATTCCAGTACTCAGACTGCACTGAAAGCAGTCACTCTCCAATCAAGTTAAATTAGAAATCAGATCCGGCTCTGGCTGTGCTCTACAGTTCAGGGTAAAGGCGTCACTCTCGGATAAAAATGAGAGCGCACTCTACGCACTGTCAAAGATGGTAAGTAGCTCAACGCACCGTGTTAAGTAACTCAACGCACTGTGGTCTGTGTACATGTTGGAAGGCGTATTAATGCGAGGCAGTGTGAGTGGTGATGACTGGTACTCTCGTGAGCATCCTGAGACAGGTCCAGCCTCAAAGTGCAAGTCACACACAAACCTACCACGCTACTCACCACAGGCGAGCACATACGGACTACCCACCCTCCAAACCCACACACACACTACAGAACATGCACTTACCACAAGACGCACACACAACATAATGCATGCACAGCACAGACACAACACACACACACACACACACACACACACACACATACGGACACACACACACACACGCACACATACACGCACACACACATATGACCGCACAGGCACAGACACACACACACACACATACGGACACACACACACATACACGCACATATGACCGCACAGGCACAGACACACACACACACACAGACACACACACACACACACACACATTGTTGACTTCCTGACTCCCCTTCAGGCTCCTCCCTCTGTCACACAATAGGGGGAGCAGCTTAAAGCTCCAGCCCTCTGCCCAATACACAGCCACACCTATTCACACAAAAAGCAGATGGGTCATTCCAAACTCAAACCCAACTACGAATGCATCGAGCGTTTCAAACGCGCTGCATTTCTCAGGGAAAACCCTTCAAGCCGACCTTTCGTATGGAAATGTTTTCAGCGGGTTTCTGTTGAGCTCACAGTGTTGACATTTGAAAAACAGAAATTGGGTTACATCAAATCAGAATGTAACAAACACAAGAGCTTCCATTTTTTATTATAACAAACATGTTTCCATGAGGCTGAAAGGCAGGACTCTTACGCCAGGTGCAGTCAAGTAAAAAAAGCCTCAAAGGTGCTAACGATGATCCCTGACTTACACACAGTATTACACGTTAATCCTCCTTAAAAAAAAAGAATAAAAAGTCGTTTGAAATGAAGAAGGTTGGGGGTAGATGTGAAATAATGGTGGCTGTCAGCTTCATTCCCGATGCATAGGCTTCAGCGCTCTATGGCCCAGAAGGGAGGAGCTTTTATGCAAATTCATGCAGATTTGATTTATGCAAATGCATTGCAGCATTTATTGTTTGTTGTGGCCAAAACTTTTGATGTTCTTGAAAAGTCCTTCCTAGCTTACACAAATGATCCCCGAGCACATGCACCCAAGAAAGCACTGAACAGCAGTATAGATCAGCATACAGTAGCAGTATAGATCAGTATAGATCAGTGTACAGTAGCAGTATAGATCAGTATAGATCAGTGTACAGCACCAGTATAGATCAGCGTGCAGTAGCAGTACAGATCAGCATAGATCAGTGTACAGCACCAGAATAGATCAGTATAGATCAGCGTGCAGTAGCAGTACAGATCAGCATAGATCAGTATCGAGCAGCAGTCTCACAGGGGTAGGTCCCGTTAGCACTTTCTGAGGTAGGGCAGAGTAAACAGCCTGTGGTGGAGAGCGCAGTGTTTTCCTCTCTAAAATAAAGCCGCTTATTTAATTCAGCGAGAACTCACACCCCTGCTTCACAGCTCAGCCCTGCCCCCCCCGCCCTGCTCTCCCATGCTACTAACTTCACTTCTGACTCATGGGCCTGTCCCACTGCTGCAGTACCCTCCCTCAGCTCTAGGGGGCAGACAGTCACACAGTCTACGCAGCCACACGGACAGTCACCACACACAGGCCGTCAGTCACAGTCAATACAGCCACAGTCACACACAGAAACGATCCCAGCAAGTTCAGGCACAGTCTCACACAGGCACAGTCAGTACAGACACAGTTACACAGACACAGTCACAGTCACACATAGTCACAGTCACCCAGGTAGTCACACTTACACACAGTCACACACAGGCACAATCAGCACAGTCATAGCGACATGGACACAGTTAGTACCAGCACAGTCACACAGGCACAGGCACATTTGTATTTCTAAGTGTTTGAGGAGTTCCCATTCGTACTGCATCACGCACAGTCACACAGAGTCTCGCGGAGTCATTATTTTCCTGTGTCACTGCTCCAGCGCCTTCCTCCGGTCTCCAATAACATCTGCGCCTCCGTGATAAAGCATCTGCCTCCCGCTCCGGCGCCTGTCGAGGTGTTGCCTCCTGAGAGGCGAGGTCGGAAGGGCTCCTGGATGAGGCATCCCGAAGTCTGCTGCCAGGAAAGCGTTTTATGTGCTGACAACAGAGCACAATGTTAACATTTAGGGGGCCACTGCTGGGCGGTTATCCCAGGAATTCAGCACCCCACCTTTTATAAACGCTGCAGGAATGGCTCCCATTTCTTAATTCACACCATATTTAATCGCTGGAGAGCAGGCAGGTGACCCAGATCCACTCTGCTGCTGTGGACAGCTGTGTTTAATATTCATTTCCACGGTAACGGCTCTTTACTGCAGTCGGACCGGAAATGCAAAATTGGAATTCCTGCAGGAAATGATTCATTTTTGACATAAACGCATCTTATTGTACACTCTCTCTCTACCGCTACCTCAACACACATGCACACGCACACACATACGCACACACACACATGCACACACACTCACACACACACACACACACACACACACTTAAGCCAATGGCAGTGGGGAATGTAAATGCACAGCAGTAGGTCAGAAGCTCTCTGCCACAGCGGCATCCTTACAGTTGATCCCTGAATAATCTGCCTTCTCGCCTGAAGGAGAGAAGCTCGGGACCCAGTAGCCAGCCCTCCTTCTCCTTCACTCCTCTCTTCTCCTCCTTCGCTCCTCTCTACTTCTCCTTCGCTCCTCTCTCCACCTCCTTCGCTCCTCTCTTCTGTCTCTCTCCTCCTCCTACGCTCTCCCCGCTGCGCTTCCCTCTTATTTCTGTAAACCTGTCCCCCCCGTTGTTTTGATCCCGCGATCGTTACCGTCGCTTAATATGCACGATCCGCTCGAGCCGAGAGAACACGGACCGCTGGGCAGGTGGGAACGTACTGAGCGCGTGCGAACCGCTGCCCGTAACACCAGGGCATAAAAAAATACATAAGCCACCCGCGTGAATCCCGCGGCGTGGGAGAGAAGCGCGGTGAGGCGGGGAGCTTAATCGAACCCGATACGGCAGAGCGAGTAACGGCGAGGGGTCCTGCTCGGGAGAGCGCCACCGCCAGAATCCGCACCGCGCCCGATTCCCGCCGGCCTCGTCATGTGACAGGCTGAAGAGAAACCGACGGGACGGGACGGTGAAAGAGCCCGGCACAGCGCCCGATTCGCACCGAGCGGCCCTCAGACGCCGTGTAATCTAAAAGCGTCTAAAAATAAATAAATAAAAATAATAATGACTTTTAGTGCATAATGGTAATGCTGTAATGTCTCTGGTTGCCTCAGTCTCCTGATGGCCCGACAGACGGACGAGCTGCACATACTCTGGGATTTGGATGTCTGGGATATTCTGCTGGTGCGCACACTGGATAAGAGGTGTCCGGGTCATCGCTCACCCTGGTATACACTCGCTAACTGAGCACCTTACGGAGCACTGCAGATTCTCGCTTCACACATCCGGCACGTCTGAGAGCGACTGCGGAGTCAGCGAAGCGTGGAAGGCCTGGCCTGGCCCCTACTGAGCACCGCTGAACACTGAGAGAGGTGTTCAGTCTGAGCACTGCTGAACACTGAGAGAGGTGTTCAGTCTGCACTGGCCTGGCCCCTACTGAGCACCGCTGAGCACTGAGAGAGGTGTTCAGTCTGCACTGGCCTGGCCCCTACTGAGCACCGCTGAACACTGAGAGAGGTGTTCAGTCTGGCACGCCTGACACTGGAAGGTCAGCCTGACACTGGGCCTGGCCAGTTGAGCACCGCTGAACACTGAGAGAGGTGTTCAGTCTGCACTGGCCTGGCCCCTATTGAGCACCGCTGAACACTGACAGACACACACATAGAAACATCCGGCACACCCAGCATGCTTGCCTGTGCCCACCTGCTCTTTCCCTCCCACTGCTTTGCTACGGAAACACCCAGTTCTCAGGGGCAGCAGACCCCTGGGGGGGGGGGGGGTGCAGTGGGGGCGGGGGCGGGTAAGGCAGCCATGGGCTCAGGGGAGAGGCAGCTTTACTGAACAGAAAAGAGAGGAATGCTGAACACTGCATGTTTTCAGAACACATCCAGAAGGTTCCACAGGGCTGTGAGGCCACTTTGGAACTTGGTGTTCAGCCTTACTGAGAGCCTGGGCGGGGGGGGGGAGGGGGGAGGGGGGAGGGGGAAGGGGGGAGTGGGGGGGGGTGTGCGGGGCGGAGGGTGTCAGTTCTGATCCTGCACTACATTCATTCAGTCTCATATCTGCATAGCACACACCTTAATCCTCCGAAACACGGAAACACAGCGCAGCTTCATTAGAGGGACTCAGAGCGGCTTTCCGCTTCCGAGAGAGGCCGCAGCGCAAACTGTTTCAAACACAATTCAGACATTTAAAAAACCCCAATCCTGCAGCACAAGATTAACCGAGGACCAAAATAAAAGCACAGTAAACGCCCTGCTTCTCACAGAACCAGATAACAGGAGCTTACTAATTCATACCAGCACAATCTCATCCCTTTGCTGGTAATGCACTGAGAACATCCCAGCTATTCCACACAGCCTCACATTCTGATTGGCTGTCAATCATCCTTTCCGGGGTATAGAACACGGACGCACACTCCGGCCTGTGATTGGGTGGTTTAGTCTGGCACCTCCGTCAACCTGGCCCAGAGCTTTGATTAAGACAATGAAGAAGGGATGAATGGAGAAATGAAAAGGATGGAAGGAAGAAGGGAGGGAAGACTTGCCATTAAGGAAAGAGAACAACGTCTGATGAGTTAATTCATTCATAATTAATGTTGTTAATTAAAAATGTTTCCTTTTCTCGTTTCTGTGACTCATCTGTCTTTGTTAATTTCAGATATTTAGGTCTGTCACTTTACACAGGCATTACTTCCAGGATTATTGTTATTACTATTATTAATATTAAAATGGTGAGTTTGCCCTGCGATAGATTGGTGGCCTGTCCAGTGTGTATTCCTGCCTCTCAACCAGTGAATGCTGGGATAGGCTCCAGTACCCCCCACAACCCAGGAATAAGTGCATATAGATAATGATGAATTATTATTATTATTATTATTATTATTATTCCACTGCTGTAGCACATGACAGCTTCTGGATTGGCGGGAGTGTTTTCTGGTGGAAATGTCACCAGAATAATCTGTGTAATGTGTCAGAGTTTAAATCCCAGTCACACTCAGGCCCGAAAAGAAGCAATGCTACCTTCATACAGGTGGACAGCAGGAGGAGGGGAAACTATTTTAACAGAGACCTTTCAGCTGAAGATAACAG
The DNA here is from genome assembly GCF_018555375.3 of Anguilla rostrata. Taxonomy (NCBI): domain Eukaryota; kingdom Metazoa; phylum Chordata; class Actinopteri; order Anguilliformes; family Anguillidae; genus Anguilla; species Anguilla rostrata. Next base: position 53,589,467 of record NC_057941.1, read on the forward strand.
TCAGCATGGAGCCCCCATCCCCCCCCTCCCATGTCAAAGGTCCTGGTTACACTGAAACATTTGGCAAGGGGGGTAGGCTGGGGGGGGGGGCACACGTCCGTTTTGCATCACAGAAACACAGGGTCTTTTTCCTGCTGATCAGCGAACACTTCCTTATCCCTATTTCTCGGTCTCTCTTTCACTCTTTTTTTGGATTCAGGTTTTTTCCTCCCTCCTTCGGCTCAGCGAAGCCCTGAGGACAGCACTGTTCAGAGAGCAGGAGGGGGGGGGGGTTTGGATACATTCTCTCTCTGTGAGGGGAAAACGGGAAACAGCGAAGAAATAAAATTACAGTTCAGCTGCTCACCGCCGATGGGAGCAGAGACGCTACAGATCCCAGATCTCGCCAAAGGACTCAGATTCCACACTTTCATCCCTGATAGTGCCCTCACTGAACCCATCTGCCCATCACAAACACACGTGTGCGTGTGCACACACACACATACGTGCACGCACACAAACAGACACAGGCACACACACACACACACACGCACACACAGACACATACAGACACACATACACGAAAGGCAAAACACACAATCATAAGCAAAGACATAAACACTCACACGTACTAGCCAACATTTCACACCATTCTCTCACTGCCAGTGAAGACAGGGGGTTCAGGTTACAACCAGAGCCACTGTGCTGTACTGCAGGAAAGCCCAGCTCTGTGCCAGACATCTGTCACAACCCTGCTCGCTGCCATCTGAACAGCTGTTTGAAATTATTTAATAGCGCAGGTAGCAGACGCAGTGCGCCATACTGGCCTCCAGAGGGCGACGCAGCCAGCAAACAGCAGTAAGGTGAGCGATGGCCTCCCTGCAGAGCTCTCTTACCCCTGATACCCCTGATACACCCTGCACCCCACTCATAAGAACCTGTGAGGTTTCTTTTGCAGCAAAGGATAGTTTCATACCATCTTTACCCCCCCGGGCACTCTGACGGAATGTACCTTTGCATTCAGCTTTCACACTCGGCTCATTTACGGTGTGCAAATAACTGGACACCACCTCCAGCAGAGAGGCTGGAATGTGTCAGGATTGGGGGGACAGGGTTAGGGGTACGGGATTAAGGGTACAGGATTAGGGGCAGGGGTGGGGCCCTGGGTAGGGTTTTGGGACTGTACAGGGTTGTGGAGCTTAGGATGGTTTAAACTGGCAGTTGCTCGCCTGTAATTCTCAATTCACCAACAAAATCTAGAATGCCCATATTACACATTTCACACTGCTGCAGTTTGAAACTATATACCAAACACAGAAAACACACACACACACACACACACACGCACACACACTTCCACTTACACACTCACAAGCACACAAACAATAATGTCTTACATACTACGGAGTGCTTCCGACTGCCTGAGAATAGGTTCTTCAAAATAAATTAATCCATTAAAAAGAAACGTAAAACCAGTGAAATTACTTTTTTTATGCAGATAACACCTTATCTATTCAAATAACACCCCTCAACCACAAAAAAGCAAATGGATAAAATGGAGCCGTGTGCAAAAACACTTAGAGAAATCACAAAAGGCAGACATGAGACCCATAAAACCGCAGAAATGGCAGAAAACAAATAAATAAAATAGTAACGGAACGGAATTAATCCATTGTTTCTTGTAAACATCGAAAGCGACCGCAGCGGTTATCCTTACCCGCACGTTCCTTTCAGCGCGCGAGGAACTGGCGTGAATCGCGCTCTGCCCCGCGGGACACGTGCGATCGATGCCGGGGGTGCTAATAGCGGCTGGGTTTACCCCCGCGCGGGTCGCACATGGCAGGACGGAGGCTCTGACGCCGCCCGGGGACGGAGAGGCGGAGCGGGAGGGTGGGGGCGTCTCCCCGGAGGGTTACTCTTCCCAAAAACGGGTGGGCGATCCGTTCCCTTAACGACGGCACAGGTGGAGGGGCGGACGAGACTTCCTCCTGACACCTTGCAATAAACATAAATGGATTTAGCCCTTTAAAAGGATTTTCGCGGAGGAGATAACTTGTTTTACTGGCAGAGGTGAACACGGGCGCGAGGAAATGTGCAGTTTCGCGGCACAGCCTGTACAGTTACCGATAATCCGTTTATTTCCTAATTCAGTTCCCACAATGTGCCATATGCTAGCGCCGTTCCCAGGTGTTAATCTGTTGCGGTGGGTGAAAGGGTGCGGTACTACACAGAACTGGAACAGTACACATATTTACCAGCCAGCATTAGAGCATTAAGTGTGCGATCCATAACTGAATTCAGGCAGTACATTTAAATTCAATTTGACTCGCTGTAATTTAGCATGCCCATATTCCCCGTAGTTCGGTGCGTTATGTTCTGATCGCTTAAATACTTTTCGCCCAAAAATATCGGTGTGCGCGTGTGCGTGTGTGCGTGTGTGTGTCCGTGTGTGTGTGTTCGTGTGCCTGTGCGCTGTGTGTGTGTGTGCGTGCGTGCGCGTGGAAAATGACTGTTTTTGCTGGGCACGCAGAGCAGGTGAGTGGGTGTCTGCAGTGACCTCGCGCCACTGCGCCTGTACTCACAGAACCGTAGGCGTATTTTTTGGGGTGGTATCCCGTTTCGTCCCGACTGTTCCTCTCCTCTTGTGCTGATGTGGCGCGGTACGGGGCAGCGAGTGAGAGCGCCTCAGCACAGCGCGCTGCCGTAGCGGTGCAGTGGAAATCTCTCTGTGCTCGCAGTGTTGGGAACGTTGTTCTCCTCGCGCTGGCAGTTCTTCAAAAGATACACATGTATGCCGCCCACGGTACGCGCCAGCGCCGTTAGATCTCGAGGCGAACCGCAGATTTAATTGGCACGTCGATCAGCGATTGTTTTCCGTTCTCTTCTCGTTCAGCGCCACGGCGACTGTGTGAAAATGCGATGGCTTTCTAACGTAAAACATTCAGTTGTCTCAACTCTGCAGTCCACATATTCGATGATTCTGCTGAATCCCAAAAGCTTTTTCCAAAACGCCTCGCGCTGAATGAAAGGCTGCTGTGCATGAAGTCTAGACTATTGGAAAGGTGAGTTTGCTCCTGTTTCGACGCTTGTCAGGTATTTCTGGGGGAGTAAGATCTTCGCATTCTCTTGGAATGTTTGCCTACACTCAAAAACGTTCGCATTTATTCCCCCAAACTACATTCCTACGGGGAATAAAGAAGATACAGACATTTTAAAAAGCCGTTTTCCACAACGTGTCTCGAATAAAGCCTGGTGCGCGGAGAGATGTGCTGCGCGCGGTGAGTAAGAGGGAGATAAAGAGAGCAAGGTACGGAGGTGGAGATATCCAGAGAGAGGGAGTGAGTGATAGCGCGACCGACTGCCTGAAAAGACGCTAACGATGCATTCTCATCAGCATCACAGCACAGGAGAGGCGAGGGAGGGAGAGAGCAGGGGAGAGCGGGAAAGAGAGAGAGAGGGAGAAAGGAAGATATGTTAATAGAAGTTTCGTCTCTCGACGGACAACGTTTGGCTGAAAACACGACCTGCACAAATGAGCAAACAAGACGTTCTCACCCGCAGCGGCGGCGGTGTCCGCAGGGAGGGAGGGAAGGTAGTTTTGGGCATTAGCAATTGGGCGCTCTCGCGTGCCGGACACCTCGTGCGCAGGGGGACCAAAACCGAGCAGCGGAACGAATGAAATTGCGAGTAACGCAATTTATTTATTTATTTATTTTTTAAATCTACAACCCCACATTTATCTTGGTCTCTGTGTGTGCAGCGCGCATGTCACAGATAGTTCTCAGTGCTTCTTGGCCGGAAGGCGCACGTGGGTTTGCGCCTGAGCGCAAGTAACGTGGCCTCGAATGGCGTACTGTGCGCCATCTGAAGCTGCAGCACCCGGGGCCTCTGGCGCGTGCCACGCCTCGGTAATTTTTGTTCTCGCAGCGCTTAATTAAGAAGGGCAGATGTTAATACATAAGAAGCTGAATTTATTGCATGTTGCCCTATTGCAATCGCACCCTTTCCACTTTAAACACGTTCGCGGCAGCTGTCCCAATGGTACCCAATTAATGGATAATAAGCAAATTAATAGGATAAATGAATAGCATCCTACTGACTACTGACATATGGTGTTAATATATTTTTTACAAGGGTCGGTTTAAGTTGTTTAAATCATGTATCCTTCTGTCGGCACTGACAACTCCCCAGATATGTTTTTGTTTCCACTGTGGACTAACAGCAGATGCCCCTTCATTTATGCCAAGCGCAAATCTGTACTGAATTAGCGGCTCAATTAAATCCCACTTATTAGGACCCCAGCGCACACTCCCAGAGCAGGGAAATGGGCCTGTGTGTGAGGCGCTGGGTCAGAACCACCCGCAGACCTGCAGAGCACAGTCTGCAGCACAGTTTACAGCACACCAGAGCACAGTCTACAGCACAGCAGAGACAGCCAGAGCAGTCCAGAGCACAGCCTACAGCACAGCCAGAGCACAGTCCACAGCACAGCCAGAGCACAGTCCACAGCACAGCCAGAGCACAGTCCAGAACAAAGCCAGAACAGTCTACAGCACAGCCAGAGCACAGTCCAGAGCAAAGCCAGAACACAGTCTACAGCACAGCCAGAGCACAGTCCAGAGCAAAGCCAGGACACAGTCTACAGCACAGCCTGAGCACAGCCAGAACACAGTCTACAGCACAGCAGACCACAGTCTACAGCACAGCCGGAGCATAGTCTACAGAACAGCAGGGCACAGCGAGAGCACAGTCCAGAGCACAGTTTACAGCACAGCCGGAGCACAGTCTACAGAACAGCAGGGAACAGCCAGAGCTCCTTAGCACAGTCCATGCTCCTGCCTACCATATCCGTCTGCAGCTGAGCCGTGCAGTCACTGCGTCAGTGGAGCACTGCATGCACAGCTGGTGCAGTAAGACTGCAGACCACCGATCCACCAGAGGGGGCGCTGCTGCTCGATCACACAGGTAAAACATGATGACTGAAATCCCACTGCTCCTCTATTCCAAAATAAATCTCAAAAAATTAATTACAATGTCTGGCTTTCGACAGTCTGACAATTTCCCAACTGCATAGGTGTCTATGCGCATTCATGACCTTTGCAGAAGTAGAAACAAATCTATCTTAATTAAATGTGGTATAATTAAGGAGGTTTTTTTTGGTTCAGTATTTTGGCAGTATGCACCATGGCTGAGTCTGTGCGAGAGTTACTGCATTTATGAACTTGATTAATTTTTACAGTCGATATTAAAGGAGCCTTTGATTTCGCCCCTCAGTATGAGAGCACATGATTAAAAATTTACCCTGTAACTTATCTGAGCCCACTACTGAACAGCAGCCGGTGTTTAATTCATAATATCTAGCGGGGAAACCTGGAGATTTTATTTTATTTTTTGTTTCACTTTTATGTCGCCATAGAAACAGAAAGAGATGGTTTTGAGTACTTTGTAGTAGTCAGTGAATAAACTGTGGGAGTAAAAGCTAAATAAGGAAACTTTGAGATTCAGCTCACTTTTTCTACCTCTCTTTTTTTCTCACTGTCTCTCTTTCTCTCCCACTCTCTCTTTTTCTCCCACTCCTTTCTTCTCTCCATCATTGGTTAAGAGATACACTTTATCATCATGAAGCATTTAAGAGATGTTCCAAAATGTGTTAGTTCACTTAAATCCCACTAGTAACACGTTATGCATTTAATGTGATTACACAAAGAAGCCTCTCCATGCAGTCATCAGTATATGTAACCAAGAAACATGTTACACACACACTGTCACACATGAGTCACACACACTAATGCACAGCGCATCCTAATATTTATGAGCCAGTGCTCACACACACATTCCATTAGAGCTGTATGGAGGGCACAGAGAGAGACAGAGAGAGCAAGGGAGTGGGAGAGAAAGAGTGAGGGACAGAGCGAGGGAGAGGGAGAGAGAGAGAGGGAGAGAGAGACAGAGCAAGGGAGTGGGAGAGAAAGAGTGAGGGACAGAGTGAGGGAGAGGGAGGGAGAGAGAGACAGAGAGAGGGAGTGGGAGAGAAAGAGTGAGGGAGAGAGAGAGAGAGCAAGGGAGTGGGAGAGAAAGAGTGAGGGACAGAGTGAGGGAGAGGGAGAGAGAGAGGGAGAGAGAGACAGAGAGAGGGAGTGGGAGAGAGTGATGGAAAGGGTGAGGGGGAGAGAGAGAGAGAGAGAGAGAGAGAGAGAGAGAGAAACCCTCCTTCATCCCATCCTGCTCACTGGAGTCGGATTTCAGCAGGGCAGTGGCCTGTGGCAGTATTGATTGCTGAGCTTGATTGATTAGAGGTTTGATTGATTAGAAGATGAATTGGGCTGCGCAATTCCCCTGTCTATACCCCCCTCCCCTCCCCTCCCTCACACAACACCCACACTCCTGCCACCCACACCCCGATCCCTGCCCCCATCTCCTGAATCACTAACGCCGCGGCAATGCTGAAAGAGTAAACAATACCCTGAAACTACATCTCCCAGGTGCCACCAGTGTTCTCCCTACAGCAGAGACTCTGCAGACGCCCAAGAGGTCCAGGACACTTCCTGTGGGGCACTTCCTGTGGGGTGCCTGAGTTGTGAGTGAAATCTTTACCTTTTTCTGGAAGACAGAGCTGATCCCCTCTGTAGTGGGATGGGAGTGCGCGGAGGTGCAGAACACCTGCAGTGGGGGTAAATCAGAAGAGGGATACGGGATGTCCATCTGTGCGTCGGTCTCTGTGATTAAAGTGGGAAAAAAACAACAACATACTTTTTATTTAATTGCCGACAAACGAGCAGCAAGAGCAGGTGATATTGCGGTTGCTTAGCAGCTGTCTGGTACTTACGAGCGCTTACCGGTTACATAATGACTGGCTGACTTAGGAAGAACTGAGGCTGGAATGGAACTCACAGGCTATATGGACACAAACAAATCAACACAATGATTCAATAAAAAAACATTTTTCTAAAGAGTCAACTCATAAAACCTCCCCACAGTGTAACACGGTCTCAGTCCATGAATACCTGGTGTGTACTGTGATGCTGAGAACACAGTCTGTCTCTATGGTGTTTTTGTTGAAATTCTGGATGTGAAACTGTGCCCCAGCACTGCAGCACCTTGGGGTCACCTGTACCCCCAAACTCTCTCTGAGGCTTGTAGGGGTCACCTGTACCCCCAAACTCTCCCAGGAGCTTGTTGAGGTCTACTGTACCCCCAAACTCTCTCTGAGGCTTGTAGGGGTCACCTGTACCCCAAAACTCTCAGTGGAGCAGGATGGGGGTCACCAGTACCCTAAATTTAATCTATATCGGGACGGAGTGTGGCACAGTGGGTAAGGAACTGGGCTTGTAACCGAAAGGTCGCAGGTTCGATTCCCGGGTAAGGACACTGCCGTTGTACCCTTGAGCAAGGTACTTAACCTGCATTGCTTCAGTATATATCCAGCTGTATAAATGGATACAATGTAAAGTGCTATGTAAAAGTTGTGTAAGTCGCTCTGGATAAGAGCGTCTGCTAAATGCCTGTAATGTAATGTAATGTAATATCCCTGCTGGTATGACCTTTACAGGAGAGGGCAGGATCCTGCTTTTTGATTCTACTCATGTCAGGGTGTGCAGCCCTGGCCTCCGACAGCTGGAGGAACTGCAGGCTCTCGCTTTACACCCCAAAATCAGCAACAGACCCTCGCTTTACACCCCAAAATCAGCAGCAGACTCCGCGACTCTGCAGGAGCAGGGAAGGGGACCCCACGGGTCTGGGGGAGCAGGGAGGGGGACCCCACATATCCCTTTCAGTTACTGGAGCGTCAGTGAACACCACCCAAGCAGGTTATTCTGCTTTCTTAGCAGCTTGCATTGCTGCAGACTGGCTTTGGTCCCGGCGCAACTCAAAGTTGGCAGCAGCATCATATAATTAGTGCTTAAGTGTAGTTTACAGTGATACATTTGTTTGAATTGGATTTAAATCAATCCCTGATTCCTCATTACATAAAAAAGTACACACAAACTTCCACACAGACACACACACACACTTACATACGCATGCACACACACACACTGTTCAGGCTCAGTTCTGGCTGTACGGAGCATCTGACAGTAGGAAAACCGAGTTGCTGAGACTGACCCTCATTGTGGCCGAGTTGAGGCGAGCTGGGGCGAACTGGGCTGAACCGGGCTGGGCTGAACCAGGCCAAAAGTGGAATCTGATGTAAACTACAGAGGAAAAAAGAGCATGTGAAGAGACCGTATGAATGTTTGATGGCTAGAGCAGCCCTCAGAGCCCATGTAGTGTGATTGGTTCACGCGCCGTGCAGAGATCCCAGCGCTGCGTCAGGAAGATGCTTTTAACCACCAGCTCCCCCTGTAAAACCCACACGGCTTTTACACGAGAATCAACTTAAAACGAAACGCCTCTGAGATGAAGATGCTCCCGCAAACTTCAGTTTTAGTGACGTGCGAGCGTCGAAGGGCCTTACTCTCACACCGCGACGCTGTGAAGCGGCCGGCGCTGGGACGCAGAGACCCGCGCGTGTGCGTCACCTCCCGCGCGTGCGCGTCACCTCCCGCGGGGGGCGCCAGGCGCTCCGGGCGGCTCCTGAATCGGCATGACGCTGAAATATTGATCGCCCGCTCGCTCTAACGCCGATCGGCGAATTCAGAGCCTTCAATTATTTAACTGTAGATATCCGTGTGAGTCTGCCGTGGGTAAACATCCGCAAACAAACTTCAAATTAAAAGCGCGTGCGGTAACATTGTCAAGGGGTCTCATGGCCTACGGAAGTCTAATCTGGGGCTTGGGGGATCTGAGGTTTGCCTGCCAATCAGATGCTGGGTTTTACTCACCTGAGTATCAGTGTGGTATCCTAGCAGCACAAAACAAAATAAATAAATTCCTACCAGACCAAAATCAGATTCAGTCTATGAAAACAATTAAGAATTATTCATTAAAGCAGGCTGGTTCTTCAATGCGATTAAAAAATAATAATAATATAAAAGATTAAATTTAGTAATCCATCCAGACATTAATTTGTCATTCAACTTGACGTACAGACAGGTGTAGAGTGTGTGTGTGTTTGTGTACAAACAGAACACAGACAGTTGTACTGTGTGTGTGTGTGTGTGTGTGTGTGCCTGTATCTGTGTGTGTCTATGTGCATGGGTGTGTGTCCGTGTGTCTGCCTGTGTGTGAGCCTGTATCTGTGTATGTATGTACAGTGTGTGTGTGTCCGTGTGTGTCCGCAAGTGTGCCTGTGTCTGTGTGTGTCTGCATCTGTGTGTGTGTGTGTACATGTGTTTGTGTGCATGGGTCTGTGTGTGCATGCGTGTGTGTGTATGCGTGTTTAAACTGAGCACAGACTGAGACATGTTCATATCCAGACGTGTGTCTCCCTCTGCTGGCCATAAAAGGGTGTAAGGCTCTTTAAGTGCAGGGATGAATACGCCGTCCTTTCACACAGTGAAAAAAATCAGCAGCACTCAAATAATAAACAAAAATAGATTTTTGATTTTTCAATTGTTTCATATAATAGTGCATTTCTATTTTTGGCGCGCTTCTGTCATTGGCGGTTATGACGAACTGTTTTTCATATTCCTCCAGCCTTGATGCACCTCACCAGCCCTCACTGCTTCAGCGACGCAGGTCAGCCTCGGCCCTGCCCCCTGGTGGTGAATAGAGCCAACTACACCCGTCATTAGAACTGAGTCAGTGCTGGAGCGGTGGTCCTATAATAGAAGATGTGACCTGAAGAGGTGGGCTTTCACAGTCAACATCAAAAGATTGCAGACTATAATTAAGTTATTTTATGAACTGAAACTGAAAGCCAGCTATTATTTTTTTAATAATCAGTCCAAGACACAGTCAGGGCATTAACTCAACAAACCTTCACTTCCCAGACACTTCACTCAGACCAACACACAGCCAGGCTTAACAGAACGATCACAACACAATCAAACAGTGTTCTGAACGAACCATTAACCCAGTGCAGACTTAACACCTCCCTCTTCAGCTTGCATACTGGCTCCAATCTCTCCCATTCCTGAACACTAACAGAGCATTATTATTATGTATGTGTTATAATGTGTTTCCGGATTGTTCTTTGGGCCCATTTCAGTTACACACCACTGCCCTTTCCTGCTCACGCCCTTAAGTCTGACATTTCCCCAGCCTGCGCCCAATCGATACGCACAAGCAGCAGCTAATGCCCAAAACAGGGCAGCGCTGGATTTCTGCACATGTGCAGTAGGTACCCATCTCACAGCACGCAATATGTTGTACACTCTCCACTGAAAAGGAATCTGATCTATTCATCTCAAACTGGCCTGGTGGGCTGGGAAGGCGAATGAGCCGAGAAGGGAAATATGTGAAACATATATAAGGCCTCAGGAGTCATCCGGGACAGGCTGACACGCCTGTCTGTCTGCAAGCCCCGCCTCCCCTCTCACCCAATGGCACAATACATCCCACCCAGCCGCCCCCCGGATAGAGCACATTTATGCTCAGAGACTGGGAAGGGGGGGGGGGGGTCCTTCCTGGCCAATCTCTGTAATGAACATTGAGAAGGTGATGGCGGCAGTCGCAGCGATGTTGTTGCTAGGCTGTTGCTAGGTTCTGCCACAATGTCTGCCTGTCACTCGTCCAGCTGCCAGAGGACAGACGGAGGAACGCTCCCGCTTCAGGTACCTGGCGCTGGCGTCGCCAGGGGAGGGAGGGCTTCTGCCAGCCAGGGTGGCACTGCCTCACTGCTCACCAGCGCCCTCTGCTGGCTGACTGGGTGCTGGCGGCTCACCTGTTGAGCCGCGCATGAAGAGTCTTCCTCCGACTCATGCCTGTGTGAGCAAAGAGAGAACAGGAGAAAAGGGGGGGGGGACTCACAAGTTCTCACAGTTATCAGTGATTAGAGGTTTTGTAACACTGACAGACAAAATACTGTCCCAGGATTTGTATGCACATAAATCTTCCATAAAACTGTCCATACCTGCTCATCAGGGCTATCACCTGGGCACTCACACCTGGGGAAAATGAGAACCCAGGTGGAGCCCAAAAGGGCGGGGCTGTAACACCTGTAACACACACTCCTAAAGGCTGGGGGTCGGTCGGAAAAGAAAAAACATAAACACTCTCACAGACATAACTGTCCTAACTGGGGGAACCGAAACGCAATAAGACCTGGAGAATATACCAGAGGCATGAGAAACGCCTAAGCTAAATGATCATCCCTAAAGAGGTACAACTGCACGCTGGTACCCGTGACACCTGCACTGTAATTAATGGCATCGTTAGGAGCAATCAGCCCCACAGGAGAAAAACCCGCCGCCCCGAACATTCACACTGATCTGGAAACAGAAACCTTTCCTTACGGCCTAAGAGCGGTTGTCTGGCAGTCGGAGGGTTGCCGGTTCGATCCCCCTGCCCTGGGCGTGTCGAAGTGTCCCTGAGCAAGACACCTAACCCCTGATTGCTCTGGTGAATGAGAGGCATCAATGGTAAAGTGCTTTGGATAAAAGCGCTATATAAATATATATACGCAGTAACTGTGCGATACTCAGGACTGCAGGGGACACAAATTCACGACCATTTTATGCCGTTTCCATAAGTCATAAGACGCTCACTGCAAACTCACAAGGAAGTTATGTCACTGAATTATATAGCTCTTCAGAAGCAATAAGACAATAAGAAGAGAGTCCTGGAGGGCAGGTGTGGTGCTGAAGAGGTGACACTCTTGTAAAAATTTTTTTGAAAAAGCATCATCCCCTTGCGAATGCTGGGGAGCTCCTCAGGTCCAGGAGCGCTTGAATGGTATCAGTGAGCCCCCCCCCCCCCCCACCCAAATCCCCCTCCCCCTCACCTGATGGTGATTATTCTGACGGTTACCTATCAGAACTTTGATCTCAAAAAAGTCAAAGGAGGATGAACAAAATAGTGACCGTGGTAGTGAATTAATTTAGTCACGGTTCCTTTTTGAACGTTTAGCTGCCCACTGCTCCTAAGTAACTAGGATGGGTCAAATGCAGAGGACAAATTACCCAACGGGGTTCAAAAGTATATCTTATCTTATCTTAGGTTTGTGTGCTTGTAGCCATTTCTTGTGATCTGTGACTTGTACAATCTTCAGATCTATCATCTTACAAAGACGTTCATATCGTAGAATATCTTGATCCATGAATAGAAATTAAAAATGGATTCAGTCATGTGCCTTGGCAGCCATGTTGGGCATTATGAGAAAAAGTATTTATGGATAGCAAACAATTTCAGTTGATTTAAAGTGATTTCTTCATCTCTTTTTCTTATAACCTTAATATTTTAAATAGACAGATGCTATAACTCCTTTTTATATATGACTCCAAATATGCTAGAGGGCAAATGACAAATAAATGTAAACATGTTTGAAAACCACTTCCCTAATGTATGACTTGCACAGTCTCTAAGACTGAACTACATGATTGGGTCACATGGTTTGGCAGCCATGTTGTATATGCATATGTGTACATGCCTATATGCGGATTTGTCCTTCAAATTCTTCACGGACACTGCTATTACATTCAAATCTTACTGGTGTAGAGTTCCACAATTTCATATAGACTAAAAACATGTACCTTTAAATCTAAGTTAATTAATTCTTAATATGTAGGGTAAATTGCTTGGGGAAATGGGCATGCTGGCAATGTACAACTTCAGTTGACTTTTTGGAACATTTAGTTCTAATGGTTTTGATCCCACTAGACATATTCCCTGGTATACCCTTGGTTATTTAAATGCAAATGCATCTTTTAATTTAGCACAGAAAGTAATTGGGCTGATTAATGTCTGTTATAAAGCCGAGCTTCACTGACATCAATTTAGAAAGTCAGAATAATTTTGGTGATTTGTTTTATAGTGCAACTTACATTTGTAGGGGCATATTAAGAAAACACTGCCGTATTTTACATTTAAATAATCCAGATGAAAGTATTGACAAAAGCATAAATACGTCCAAACCACGAACAAAAACATAATGAATTTTCATCTGGACTGGGGTCCGAAATGTTGGCACGGTTGTGCGCGCCGACAACACACAATACTGGAATCAAAACAAGATCCCAGCGTGCACGAGCCGAGTCCCGCTCGCAACAGTGACGTTGCCCGAAAGGACCAATCAGAGTCCACTATCGGTGCGTTTTGATTGGTCCTGGTCAGTATAACAACACGGCAAGGCGTGATCCGATTGGTTGATATCTGCGAGGCAGTGTGCCACAAGCCCAGACAACAACAACAAGAGGCGAACAAAAAGACCGATCGAGCATCCCGTCTGAAAGCGCAAGGCGAAAACGCTGAACTCCGTGCAGAACTTTGGCGCTTCCTCTCACTGTAGGCACGGCTTCTTACGGCAAGCAGACAAGAGTTATCAGTTCTCAGCGCTCCAGGAAGAGCGAAGCAGTTCGTAAAACAGTCGGTTTGACAGCGTGCATGGGGTGTAGCCGTAACCACGGTCTGGCTAGCCTGCTAGCCGGCTAGCTCCGGGTTTAGAGAGGTCCTGTTCGGGTGTCGCGCTAGTGTCATGCTAAGTCTATAAATCGGGGTTAAACGGGGACAAAAACTGCACAGAATAAAGACGGGGCAATTGCTGTTTCTGCATCAGTTCGAGGAGGAGGACAGCCCATCATGATCCTGCCAAGTTACTATTCGTCTCTTCGCTCAAGAAGTAAGTTCATGTCCCTCTTCTTATTTTTTCAAGAGTGTTGCAACATTTTCTAAACCCCTAGTCTTGGTTTGTACTTAATCAACTGTATTGCGTGCTTATAAACGTGCCTGCACGTGAATCGGTCGGCAACTACCTATCGTGGGTTGCTTGGTTTAGTGGAAGCGAACCAGTTAAAAAGTAACCCGGCAAACGGTAGCGAAAAAAGGAGCTGAAACAGCGGATTAGCGGAATAGAACACCGTACCACTGACATTCACAGCATTGATAGGTATTTTTCGCTGCGTACTACAGACCAGCACGGAATAAGCTGGTGGCTAAGCATTTATACTGGCAGTTATTTCGAAGGTTATTGCACGCATTTGTTGGGTTAACATTTTTTGTACTTTCTGTTACTGATATTCTTCTACGTGGTTTAAAGAAACCTTTTTTTTTTTTTTTTTTTAAACGCTCGTTACTGTATTATCACATGTTAAACCTACAGTGTTAAACTAAACGTGCCAATATATATTGTTGAAGGATGTACATTTTATAAGTAGACTTTAAACTGATAAGGTTCATTTATTTGAACCCATTTTGAATGTATTACGGTTGCATGAGCCAAAGTGGCCATTTGGAATCCAGCACTTTATCCAGCATTTTGGCGATAAAATGACGTTCTGAATGTGTTGCTAAAGCGTGACATTTCCGGAAGGTTGTTGCTAACTCTTATTCTCTCACCTTGCTTCCGGTCCTGCTCTCCTCCTGCCTTGCCCATGTGCTTTCCGTCAAGATGTCACCATAGGTCACATCCTCTCCTTCTCGCCCGTCGCCCCGGTGTCCTTAGAAGATGAGGAAGACTCCGACCAATCAGACACCCTGTCTGGGACGGAGTCGGAGCTCGGCCACGCCCACAGCCTGCCGCCAGGTGAGATGGGCATTACTCTGGCAGTTGCCGGGGAGACGGGTCTGGCGGTTAATGCAGAGATGAAGGGTTAGTTTGGATGCGGATCTGGCAGCTTGTAAAATAAGCAGCAGAACGGAAGCCATTTGCATGTGGCCCTCACACAGGGCTTGGGTCATGCTCCCGGAGCGGCTGCCGTGGTTACCTTTACACAGGTGCCTCCCCGTCAGATACAGACCCCTTCTCTGTCCTCACCCTGACACAGCCACCCAGACAGCAGCCACGGGGGGTCATGTCCCAGGCCCAGGCCGCCTGGGGTCATCCCAGGACATCGGTCTGACAGGCGCTGAGTGGCTCAGAAGGGGATTATGGGTAATGCCCCTGTGATGGCAGCTCAGATGTCAGCACTAGACTTAAACCTGCTGACGCCGAGGCCCTCCAGGTGTTGGATCAGTGCAGTAAAGTGTGTAGTGATGCTGTAAAGTGTGTTGTGTGATGCTGTAAAGCGTGTTGTGTGATGCTGTAAAGCATGTTGTGGGATGCTGTAAAGCGTGTAGTGATGCTGTAAAGTGTGTAGTGATGCTGTAAAGCGTGTAGGGGGATGCTGTAAAGCGTGTAGCGATGCTGTAAAGCGTGTAGTGGGTGATGCTGTAAAGCGTGTAGTGATGCTGTAAAGCCTGTAGTGATGCTGTAAATCATGCAGTGGTGCTGTAAAGCCTGTAGTGATGCTGTAAATCATGCAGTGGTACTGTAAAGCATGTAGTGATGTTGTAAAGCCTGTAGTGATGCTGTAAAGCGTGTAGTGGGTGATGCTGTAAAGCGTGTAGTGATGCTGTAAAGCCTGTAGTGATGCTGTAAATCATGCAGTGGTGCTGTAAAGCGTGTAGTGATGTTGTAAAGCGTGTAGGGGGATGCTGTAAAGCGTGTAGTGAAGCTGTAAAGCATGCAGTGGTGCTGTAAAGCGTGTAGTGATGCTGTAAAGCGTGTAGTGATGCTGTAAAGCGTGTAGTGGGTTAGGGTTAGGGCTGTCGGTGTGCGCTGGATGATACCATGTGGCCCGTGTTCCTGACTCCCCCTCCTCTCTCCCCTCATGGTGTGTCCCAGGGGGGAAGCGGGGGCGTTTGCGGGTGCTGTCCGAATCGGAGGCGTCCTCGGCGGTCCGGGGGGCGGAGCCGGAGTTCCGGGATGGGGCGGGGTCAGAGGAGGCGCCGTTTCGGGGGCGGTCCCAGTCGGCCCCCGCCGCCCTGTGGGCCGCCAAGCGCTACGGCCGCCAACTGCGCCGCATGAGCGATGAGTTCGACTCCTGGCTGGACAGGGGGGGGCAGGTGAGTATAGTGGGGGGGCAGTTGAGCATGGGGGGCGCAGGTGGGGGGGGGGGGTCAGCAGTGGGGATATGGGGTTTACGTTCAGTATTCCGCAGAATGGTGAAATAACTGTCGTGTTCTGCCCCGTTTCTCTCTCTCCACCACACCCCCCCCCTTTCCGCACCCCCCCCATAGGAGGTGAAGCGGGGGCGTGGGGGGGGCGCGGGGCGCCAGATGAAGACATCGAGCAGCTGGTTCTCCTTCCTGTGGAGTCCCCAGGAGACGGAGGACGAGCTTCATGGCAACGGCGAGCTGCCTGAGAATGATGCTGCACACTGAGGGGCGGGGCATGGGCAGGAAAGGGCGGGGCATGTGCAGGAAAGGGGCGGATATGGACAGGAAAGGGCGGAGCCAAGGCGGGTCATACTAAACTAACATTGCTGGGGGCGGTGGGGGGGGGTACTGGAGACAGTGAATTGGGGGAAGATTTGATGGTTTTTTCTCTAATTGTTCCTAAGAGCTAGATTACTTCCTGTGCTTTTTATTATTCCAACAAATTCCAGTAGCTAACTTAAACTGTCCATAATGTTTTTTATTATTTTTTATTATTTTGATGAAAATACTTGGAAAATGTATAGAAATCGTTTCGGTTAGTGGAAGAAGGGAAGAGACAGTGGGGCTGGGAAGGAACACTGTGCTGATTTAACCCAGCTGACCACCAATGCTCAGAAAGAGCCTGGAGGACTGGAGTTCATCAGCACAGAAACATAAAAAATAACGCAACCCAAAAGGATGCAAGGAGACGGGCTGCATAATCTGATCAGTGAAGTAATATTCTAGGCCTGCTGAAAGTGGTCCTTGGAAAAACCTAATGTGTATTTACTGATGCAATAAGACAGAGTACAATCTTGATGAGTGACAATCTTTCCAAGTGCCAGCAGGAAGAGATTAATAAAGACTTTAATAAGTGCTTCATAAACACATGCCCTTTTTAAAAATGTTTTTTTAAACAGTGTTACGATTAATAGTTTGAAAATAATGTCTGCATGTGGCTGTAATTAGTTTTAACTGTGGAAATGTGGGGTGTTTTTCTATGAGGAGTCAGGAGGTTGTGTCTTATTTTGTACTGCTGCAGGGAATTGGCGGGTTTAGCAGATAATCCTGAGCGCTGTGTCACTGCTGTTTGAATGAGCGGAGATGGCGGTACAGCTAGGTGCTAATCCCCCCCCCAACGTATGGGGGTTACGCTGCACAGGGAGGGGCATCGAACCCTGAACCCTGAACCCTGAACCCTGCCTCCACCCATCACACACCAGCCACGAGTGGAAATCACATTCTCATTCTTGAGGAAATAAATGATTTATATACTGTCCTTGGGAAATGTAGTTTTCTTTAATTGTAGTCCCCCCCCCCCCCAGGTGATAGTGTGTCCAATTCGCCATTACCATGGAGGCGTGTTTGGAATGAATCTCCCAATGGGACACCGCACATAGGAGGAGATGAACCACCCCCCCCCATTCTGTAAAACACCATACCATCGAGGCTGGCCAGGAGGCGGGGCTTAGGCTACAGAGCAGTGCAGCTGGGCGGGGCTTCCGTCCGATCGCCATCGCTGAGTAACCGCCGACTAATCAGCGGGTTGCTCCAGACCACTGTGCGCGAGACGCAATCTTTTCATACTTCCCTCTTTTTTAAAAACTAAATTTGAAAAAAGCTGTGCAGATGTTTTTTTAAATGCATTTCTTTTTACTGTAATGTATGGTAAAATAAAAATGAGCTTTTAAAATCTACTTTTGTCGTAGTGGTCTTTCTTTGATTACAGAGTGAATGCGAACAGCAGCGTGAGCTCTAAGCTTTATTATTATTATTATTATTATTATTATTATTTATTATCTGTTTGTACATTATTATATGAACTGCATCGCAGTGCAGCCCAGGATCAGTCTGCACATGAAAATGAGCCTCCCTGGCTAATTCTGGCACGTTGACAAATGTTATTAATGTTGCACTGATCCTGTCATAAATTAAAATTAAATGAAAATTTAAACATGGCAGTTTTTCATAGGTACCTGATGCGCCAGACTGTTGTGCATATTTCAACTGTACAATTACCCTTCCACTGTGATTTGCTGAACATTTACATGATGCACAGCAACTAATATATATCATTTTTTTACAGTAATTCCCTATATCTGTACAACTATTAATGTGGCATATACACCATACTTTACAGTAATTCCTCCTGATCAGTATAACTAATAAATGTGACACATATACACCATACTTTACAGTAATTCGCCCTGATCTGTGGAACACTGCTTGTACTCTCTGGTAGCTGGGGTCTAATCAGTGATACAGAGTTGTTACCTTGGCAACAGCAGGGGGTCTGCTGTGCAGTTAGCTCCTCCCACAGACCAGCTCAGAGAGGCTCTTCCTGTCTCTCCTGCCAGACCTGGTGCAAATGCCACTTTTAAAGCAACCCTGCTAATCCTGTAGGGAAGCCTGATGGTTCCTTCTGCAACAAACACTGCTGAAGGTACATGTTTTAAAAGTTGTTTTACGATGTCTACAGAATTAAAGTATTTTAAATAGGTTTCTAGGTTTCCCCACAATGTCTGCAGGTTTAACTCCAGTCCTGGACAGCTGCAGTGTCTGCAAGTATTTCTGTTAACATTTGTATTTGTAAAACTTAAAAAATAGCCAGTATTACTTCATGGGAACCAAATTTAAATGTGCTCAATTTGAAAAAACAGAAAAAAAATGGCATGCATTGTTGGGCTGAATGGCCTTGTTCTTGTCATTATGCTATGTTATGGTTTTACACCTGGCAGTCACCTTGCAGTCCAGGTGTTCGGAGTCACAGTGCAGATCCTGCCAGCCAGCCAGGGTGAGAAGGACTCAACAGGACTCCAGTGTTCGTAAACCAGAAGTTTAATGAAATACAGCTCAAATTAATCATACCGGTGAGCGGCATCACCCCAGACAGTTCTGTACACCTGCAGGATAAACATAGGGCGACCCATGTGAGTGACAGCTCCGCGTCCCAATGTCCTGACCTCTTATTTAGGGGGGAGGGTCCAAAGAATTCATCACTAAACCAGATGGGCAAATAAAAGAAAAACAAACAAAAAAACAAAGCAGTGGATTTACTTGTAAGTAAAAACAAATTTCTAAAACTAAAAGTAAAAAATAAGTGGACATACTTAACCAGAGAAAAATTACCATGGTAACCCAGATATAAGCGTAGGGTCCTTTGCATCTTAGATTAATCAGAGTAACTAACATCACCCTAAAGGCCAAAATTTCAAGTGAGTTACTGCAGAGATCCAGTAGCAATCCATTATGTCTGCTCAAGAAGAGTATTTTAAATGAAAAGTGGGTTTATTTTAAAAAGCAAAGCACTCACCCCAGCCTTCCAGGTCTCAGTTCAGCACAGCTGGTGTGCTTCGCCGCTTCTTCCCCTTTTGCCCGCCTTCTTCCAGCGAAAATAACAGCTGAGGTTGTGCGTGGTTTGGGCACCAGATGGCGCTACAGAGCTGTGATAGGACCCCACAGCCCTCCTTCTGATATCATACTTCATACTGCACTGTGATAGGACCCCACAGCCCTCCTTCTGATATCATACTTCATACTGCACTGTGATAGGACCCCACAGCCCTCCTTCTGATATCATACTTCATACTGCACTGTGATAGGACCCACAGCCTCCTTCTGATATCATACTATACTGCTGTGATAGCCAGCTCCTTGATATCATACTTCATACTGCACTGTGATAGGACCCCACAGCCCTCCTTCTGATATCATACTTCATACTGCACTGTGATAGGACCCCACAGCCCTCCTTCTGATATCATACTTCATACTGCACTGTGATAGGACCCCACAGCCCTCCTTCTGATATCATACTTCATACTGCATTCGTAATGATATATCTGATTATGAGCCAGCAAATCCTAATGATGCTCATTTAAAAAAAGCAACATGTGTCAGTGTGGCTAAAGCAGACAGTGAGTGAACAAGGCATGGTTTTGACCTGAAAATCAGCGAGATGACAATGAAGACTACCAGCTAAAATATGGCAGAAACACAGTCAGAAATATTACATTCTAAATAGAGCTGCGTTCTTGCAAACAGGTGTTATGGAGGAGCAACAGAAGCTGATCAGTCTGCTGCCATCCCAGAATAACACCATCTCTCCCTCATATTACCCCCCCCCCAGAGCTTACTGAAATACACACGTTCCATCTGTCTCCCTCAACCTGATATGCCTATCCACATGCACACACACACACACACACATACACACAGACATACACACACATTAGCAAACACACACACACCACACACACACACACTAGCACACACACACACACACACACATACACACACACACACACACACACGTGCATGCACGCGCACATACCACACACACTTTCACTCACTCAAATACGTACAAGTGCAAATACGTGTGAATGAGTCACAAAAACAATGAATCACTGACAGCATTACAATCCTCCCCTTTAACCCGTTTCCACGCCCTGAGCGGGGATCAGACACAAACCAGCTTTAGAATGATTACGCCACGTGAGCAAGCCAACAAACTAACAAAAACCATTAAAAAAATAATAATAACAGTGAAATGAGTGCAAACTTAAAATTTCAAACTGGCAAATCATTGGTCAGAGGCACTGACAAAATGTGTCGATTGGCTACTTAACAGAGAAACAAAGAACAATATTGCTAATGTAACACATCTTTTTCTCTCTCTAGCACTGGCTTGGTCAGACCTCATTCAGGGGTTTAGACAGACTGAAATTCTCACATGGGAACAGGTTTGAATAGCAGCACGCAATGCTGGGGTAATGGAGGCCCACAGACACTGAAGGCCCACAGACACTGCAGAGAAGGCTACAGAGAAGGCCCACAGACACTGCACTCATATACATGTATATAAAACATTACTGGTAGTGGTAGTAGCAGTAGAAGAAAAAAACAAGAAAGTTTATCCCTTTTTAAGCGTTGTTCCTCTTCTATTTTCAGAGAAAAAAAAGTCAATTTGGCCGGGTCTGGGTAAGGACTGGGTCAGAACTGGAACAGAATGGATGGACGTTCTAGATTCCACCTGTGTGTGTGTGTGTAGTGTGTGTGTGTGTGTGTGAGTGTGTGTGTGTGTGTGTGTGTGTGAGTTGTGTGTATGTGTGATGGGTTTGTGTGGTGGGGAAAGTGGATTTTGTTCTGTGTGTGTGTGTGTGAGTGTGTGTGTGAGTGTGAGTGTAGTGTGGTTGATGTTTCGGTGTGTGGTGTGTAGTGTGAGTGTGAGTGTGTGGAGTGGTGTGGTTTGTATGTTCTCAAAGTGTGTGAGTGTGTAAGTGTGCAGTGTGTAGTGTGTAGTGGGAGGTCTGCAGTGTTGTTTGTATGTTCTCTAAGTGTGTGAGTGTGTAGTGTGTAGTGTGCAGTAGGAGGTCTGCAGTATGTGCAGGACTGGGCAGGGTGCTCTAGGTGGCGCTGGTGCTGCTGGGCACTGGGTCGGGCTGGGTGGGGTCGGTGTGGGTGGGGTCAGGCTGGGAGGGGGCGGGGCCTGGCTGGGAGGGGGCAGGGTGATCCTGAAGGTTTCTCTGGTTGAGGCTGACCTCCTGCAGGGTCTGGAGCCTCCTCTCCTCCAGCTCCTCCAGCCCCCTCCATAACTCCACCCTCTCCCTGTCTCTCTGCTGCTCCCTGGGGGGGGGAGGAGGGGGAGAGAGAGGGGAGGGGGGGGGAGGGGAGGAGATAGAGAGAGGGGGTGAGAGGGAGGGAGAGAGAGAGGGGGGGACAGAGAGAGAGAGAGGAAGGGTGTCACATTCATATGTACACTAGTGTCTCCTTAAGACAAACACACCAATAGTGCATTACACATACACACATACACACACACTCTGTAGTACAAGCTGTGGGAAACTGCTCACTTCTGCTTCTCCACTTTGTAAGAGGCGGTGAGATCGTCGAAGAGTTTGCTGTTCATCTCCATGAAGGTCTTGAGAACGTTATAAATGAGAGAGACGATGGTCCTGAGGGAGAGAGAGACAGGCTGAACTCCACACACAGCCTACACCTGCAGCACCCACATAACTCACTCCCACTGTTACACATCTCTACACCATCAATAAGCCAATGGCTTTTCAGCAGTTACATGTTTTGAGAGCGATGTTGAGTGTTCCAAGTGAGTAATGTTGAATGTTCATGGGTGATTTGATGAGTGATGTTGGAATATCTGTTTTATGTGAGTGATGTTGTATGAGTGATGTTGAGTGTTCTAAGTGAGTAATGTTGAATGTGAGTGATGTTGTATGTTAGTGATGTTGTAGTGAGTGATGTTGTATGAGTGATGTTGTATGTGAGTGATGTTGAATGAGTGAGTTGTCTGTTTTATGTGTGATGTTGAATGTTCAATGTGAGTGATGTTGTATGAGTAATGTTGAATGTGAGTGATGTTGTATGAGTGATGTTGAATGAGAGTGATGTTGTATGAGTGATGGTGTATGTGGGGATGCTGAAAGTGCCAGAGGGGAGCACTGACTGGTTCCAGTGCTCTTTGGAGACTCTGTAGAGCGTGCTGAAGACCAGCGGCAGGATGACCTGGCAGTTCTCCTCGATCAGGCTCAGGATGTACTCGTTATTCCAGAAATACAGAGCCCGCTCTGCAACCTGCAGAGAGAGGGCAGGAGGGTGAGTCAGTGAGGCCCTGACAGAGAGAGGAGGAGGGGGGGGGGAAGAGGGATGGAGGGGTGAAAGGGGAGGAGCATGGTCATGCCTGGAAGTGTGAGCTGGATATGCAGGCAGCGATCTGTCTGAAGAGCGGCTCCTGGACCCGGAGGAACTGCGAGGGTTCAATAACGTCCAAGATCTCCTCCATCTCCCCCAGGAACATCACCTGCAGCAGACACACACCTGCTCACAGGCCACGCCCACTTTACCACACACACTGGCAACACCTGCTTTCAACATACCCCTATGTGAACCTACCTGGTAAAGTCAAATAACCCTGAATTTACCTGAAACATAGAACTCTGAACCCACCTGGTAACTTAATTCAAGCAGAGATATTCTGACTCCTGGATGTCCCTGAACCCTGAACACCTGCTCAGGTTCATCAATGACCCAATCGGATAAGAGCACCTGTAACCCCGCCCAGTGCAGCCCAGCAGGTAAGGCCACAGGTGAGCTCCAGCCTGCTCTCTCACCTCTTTCTGAGTGCAGGTCTTCGGCCAGTATTTCAGCAAGCCGCGGATTATCTGAGAGGGAAGGAGAGACAGGAAATTACATCATTCACAACCTAAATCCCTGAACTCTGCATCCTAAATCCCTGAACTCTGAACTCTGCATCCAAAACCCCTGAACTCTGCATCCTAAATCCCTGAATTCTGCATCCTAAACCCCTGAAATCGCGGTGTAGGGCGATACTTTGTAAATGGCGCAGCACTAGAATAAGGTCTGACTGTCTGATGGGTTAAATGAACAGCAGCGCAGGTGTTGCCATCGTTCTTGCAGGTGAGTCTGCCTTCCTGCGGAGTGAGAAGGGGGAACAGCTTACTCACGTATTCCGTGACGGTGGCGTCTTTCTCCATAAACTGCACCACACAGTACGCCAGCTGGAAAAACAAAAACACATCAGCTGACATCCAAGGGGACAAAAAGCAATGTGGAGCTGGCTTGTTTTCTGTTGGACCTGTAAGTTACCTCCAGATATGCAACAATGTACAGGGTTTTAATGTGGCATGGGCATTAGCTATGCCAGTGTAGAGAGTGTTTTAATGTGGCATGGGCATTAGCTATGCCAGTGTAGAGAGTGTTTTAATGTGGCATGGGCATTAGCTATACCAGTGTAGGGAGAGTGTTTTAATGTGGCATGGGCATTGGCTATGCCAGTGTAGGGAGAGTGTTTTAATGTGGCATGGGCATTGGCTATGCCAGTGTAGGGAGAGTGTTTTAATGTGGCATGGGCATTGGCTATGCCAGTGTAGAGAGAGTGTTTTAATGTGGCATGGGCATTAGCTATGCCAGTGTAGGGAGAGTGTTTTAATGGGGCATGGGCATTAGCTATGCCAGTGTATAGAGTGTTTTAATGTGGCATGGGCATTAGCTATGCCAGTGTAGAGAGTGTTTTAATGTGGCATGGGCATTAGCTATACCAGTGTATAGAGTGTTTTAATGGGGCATGGGCATTGGCTATGCCAGTGTATAGAGTGTTTTAATGTGGCATGGGCATTAGCTATGCCAGTGTAGAGAGAGAGTTTTAATGTGGCATGGGCATTAGCTATGCACTGGCTGTCAGGCTGGCTGCTCTGAATAATGCATGCTGGGGAATGTAGGGCAGATATGCAGCTTCACAGTAAAGCAACAGCTCTAACAGAACTTGGGATACACACACACTGCATACACAACACACACACACACACACACACACACACTGCATACACAACACACACACACACACACACACACACACTGCATACACAACACACACACACACACACACACACACACACACACACACACACACACACACATTGCCTACACAACACACAATCAAAACACACACGCGCACACACACAGACAGACAGACCCTGCCCCAGAGAAGAAGTGAGCGCCATGGCAACAGCTGAACCCGCGCGAGCGTCTTCCTGTCAGCTGACCCTGCTGCTGAGGAGTCAGGGACAGGACCCTAACCCTAACCCTGACCCTGACCCTGCTGCTGAGGAGTCAGGGACAGGTCACAGAACAGAACCCAGCCTCAGCCCCCTGAGCTCACAGCCTTCAGTCACCCCAGTACGGCTGAACCCCCTAACCCTAACCCCAGTACGGCTGAACCCCCTAACCCTAACCCCAGTACGGCTGACACACCCGTCAGTCACCCCAGTACGGCTGAACCCCCTAACCCTAACCCCTTCCGGTCTGCAACAGAGCCGTGCTGCTCATACACGCACCACAGCGGGGAGACTAACCCTGACCCTAACCCTGACCCTGACCCTGACCAGCAGCCCCCAGCCTCAGGTTTTTAGTTCTGTTTTTTTTTTTTTTTTTTTTTTTTTAAATCTCCAGTCCAACAGTACTGCATTATGCTCTAAAACACACACACACTAAATCAGATATCAAATTCAATCAAATTTTATTTGTATAGCGTATTTTACAGCAGTTGTCACAATACGCTTTACAGACAGCCCTGGCCTAAACCCCCACAGGAGCAAGTCTAAGGCAACAGTGGCAAGGAAAAACTCCCTGTGGCAATTATATGAGTGCATTATAGGACGTAATTTAAATTGAAATTAAATTATGTCCTGTAGTATCTTCATAAATGAAAATGAATTTGTTGGCAGTTATGAAATTAGAAATCTCAATAAAGCAGGTCATGTTTTGTGGCCTCTAGTGGAGGACAATGGGTACTGCAGTTAAGGGAAAGACGTGTAAGCTGACCAGAAAATGGTAAGGCTGAGAGAAACCCAGCCTGAACTGAAACCCCTTGCAGCTACTGGCACTTGGGTGCAGCCATCTTGGAACAAGCTAGGCCGTGACATCACTAGGTTGATTAGTCTCGGCTGCCGGTTACTAGACTGCTGAAGAGGGACTGATTGTACCGATTGGCTGAGGGGCATACTGATTATCAGTGGGGCGTACTGATTGATCGTGGGGTGTACTGATTGGCTGAGGGGAGTACTGTTTGGTGGTGTGGTGTACTGATTGGCTGAGGGGAGTACTGTTTGGTGGTGGGGTGTACTGATTGGCTGAGGGGAGTACTGTTTGGTGGTGGGGCGTACTGACTGGCTAAGAGGAGTACTCTTAGGTGGTGGGGTGTACTGATTGGCTGAGGGGCATACTGAATGGCTGAGGGGAGTACTGTTTGGTGGTGGGGTGTACTGATTGGCTGAGGGGAGTACTGTTAGGTGGTGGGGCGTGGCTGAGAGGAGTACTCTTAGGTGGTGAGGTGTACTGATTGGCTGAGGGGCGTACTGATTGGCTGAGGGGAGTACTGTTAGGTGGTGGGGCGTACTGAATGGCTGAGAGGAGTACTGTTTGCCATTGGGGCGTACTGATTGGTGGTGGGGAGTACTGATTGGCTGAGGGCATACTGACCTGTGCGTGGAAGATGGACAGGGAGCGGGCGGTGTGCAGAGGGATCAGCACGCGCACCAAGAACTGCTTATGTTCCGCCTTCAGTGGCAGGGCGAAGCCATTAATGATGCTGAGAGAGAGAGAGAGAGGGAGAGAGAGGAGGGAGGGGGGAGAGGGAGAGGGAGGGAGGAGGGAGAGGGAGAGAGAGGGAGGAGGGGGGAGAGAGGGAGGGGGGAGAGGGAGGGAGGGGAGAGGGAGAGGGAGAGGGAGGGAGTGGGGAGGGAGGGAGGGGGGAGAGAGAGAAAGAGAGAGAGAGAAAGAGGGAGGGAGGGGGGAGAGAGAGAGAGGGGGTGGGGGAGGGAGAGAAAGAGAGAGAGAGGGTACAATCAGAAGGAGGAGAGAGAAAAGGCGAACCATTCAATCCCTTTCTCGCCCCCCCCTTATGTCTCAGTGACAGGGTCCATGTGGGTGGTGCCATAAATAACCACATGAGAATAAAACAGCACCCACCCCCCCCCAGCTCCTGTCTCACTCACTCTCTTCATCCTTACCTCCCCCTGAATCACTAAGATGTGCGCACTGTGGTGTCCGCGTCTTTCAGTGAGAGGGACAGAGTGTGTATGTGTGTTAGTGTGTGTGTACCTGCCCAGAATCTCGAGGAGCTCAGCAACTCCATTAAAACGCTCTGTTTCATAAATAAACCTGCAGAGAGAAGAAGAGAGGGAGAGAGAGAGAGGGTGTGAGAGAGGGAGAGGGAGAGAGGGAGAGAGGAGAGGGAGAGAGAGAGAGAGAGAGAGAGGGAGAGGGAGAGAGGGAGAGAGAGAGAATGTACTCGTTCATGTTTTCCGTAACAATAAAGTTTGTTTGCAGACATTTAGCAGATGCTCTTACACAGCTTACATTCACATTCCATGTGAGGATGAGGATGGTGCGCACCTGAGGAAGATGTTGTTGATCTGCTTGCGGATGTAAGCTCGCAGCCCCAGTAGTTTTCCGTAGACGCGGTGCAGGATGGTCTTCAGGTACTCCCTCTCTCTGGGGTCCTCGCTGTCAAACAGCTCCAGCAGCTGCGTAGAGACCATGCAGACCCACACAGATGGACCCAGGCGTATAGAGACAGACAGGCAGACAGGCAGACAGGCAGAGACAGACAGACAGACAGGCAGAGAACATTAGATGTCCAGAGTCATCAACAGTAAAGTGTCCAGAACAGATACAGTAATAAGTATCTCCCTCTCTCCCTCCTCCTCTCTCTTCCTCCCCACTCCCCACCCCCCCCCCCTACCTGTAGGACACACTTCTGGTCCAGATAGCGTTTGGCCAAAGAGGGCTGGAAGTCCGGGCTCTCCAGGAGCCGCAGGAAGAACTCGTACACCAGCTGCAGGGAGCAGAGGACAGGTGTGACTGTACAGGTGTGCAGTGGGAGGGGCCCTGTACAGGCGCGCAGTGGGAGGGGCCCTGTACAGGTGAGGGGCAGGGCCCTGTACAGGTGCGCAGTGGGAGGGGCCCTGTACAGGTGAGGGGCAGGGCCCTGTACAGGTGCGCAGTGGGAGGGGCCAGCAGGTGCGCTGTGGGAGGGGCCAGCAGGTGTACCTGCAGGTGAGGCCAGGACGCCTCCAGCGTGGGCTCATCCTCCTCGGGGTCGAACTCGGGGTTCTCGCTGGGCGGCAGGGTGCGGAAGATGTTCACCGAGATCTGCAGGGAAGAGAGAGAGGTAAAACGCCTGCCTTCGTCTCTCCTTTTCTCTTCCCTCATCCCTCTCCCCTTCTCTCTCTCCATCCCTCCCTCCCTCCCTCATCCCTTTCTACTTCGCTCCCTCTGGTCCCCCCCTCCTTTATCTCTCCCACTTCCCTCCCTCTCTCCCTCTCTCCCTCTCACCATCTTGACGGCCTCTGGGTAGACGGGTTCGATGAGCACGCCGCGGCCGGTGGCCAGGCCTTCCACCAGCTCGTTCAGCGCCGCCCTCTTGATCTCCTTGCCCTTCAGGTCTGCCACGCAGTCCAGGAAGTCAAACAGCACACAGCACTGCTGCAGCTTCTTACAGAAGAGCTCGTGCAGCTCGGCCACGGGAACGTCTGGGGCGGGGACAGGGCGGGGACAGGGCGGAGTTAGAGAGGGGAGGAGTCACACACTGCAGCAGGGACAGGGCGGGGACAGGGCGGAGTTAGAGAGGGGAGGAGTCACACACTGCAGCGGGGACAGGGCGGAGTCAGGGCGGAGTTAGAGAGGGGAGGAGTCACACACTGCAGCGGGGACAGGGCGGGGACAGGGCGGAGTTAGAGAGGGGAGGAGTCACACACTGCAGCAGGGACAGGGCGGGGACAGGGCGGAGTTAGAGAGGGGAGGAGTCACACACTGCAGCGGGGACAGGGCGGAGTCAGGGCGGAGTTAGAGAGGGGAGGAGTCACACACTGCAGCAGGGACAGGGCGGGGACAGGGCGGAGTTAGATACAGCCACTGGAAAGGGGCAGAGTCACACTCTCAGCAGCTGGAAAGGGGAGGAGTCGGTCACAGTCGCTGGAGAGGGCTCCCATTGGCTGATAAAAAACATACACACACACAAACACGCACGAACACACACACAGGTATACACAGACACACAAGCTTCACTGGGTCAGACAGAAGACCACATAAACAGTATTAAATGGTTACTCATCTGGAGACACAACCTGTTTCTGAAATGCACAATACTATATGAACACATCACCTCATTATTATTACCTCATGATAACTTCCAACAGGGCAGGGGGATATATATACTGATGTGTGCATCTGCATGCATTTCCTTGTGTGTGTGTGTGTGTGTGTGTGTGTGTGCACAAGCATATATGTGCACACGTGTGAATGCCTGCACATTTGTGATTGTGCCTAGGAGAAAGACAGAAGGGGAAAGAGTAGAGAGAGAGAGAGAGAGAGAGAGAGAGAGAGAGAGATCTGAGTTACAGGGTGACATCATCTCTTGCTCCCTCTCTTCCTCCTTTCCTCCCCCCCTCTCCAGATTATTCCTCCTGCAGGTGACTCTGTTGGGGTGTCAGGAATATTTTTGGCTCAACAGGATTCCAGTCCCCACAAAATCATGCACAGTAACAGCCAATCAAACACACACACAGGCGTGCACATGTACACATATACTGGTGTGCACTTGGGCAAACACACACACACACACAAACACACACACACATGAATGGCCAAACGGGGGTAATAACTCACAGTGCCCCTGTAATTAGGGGAGGGGCCAGGCCCCCCCACTCTGTCCCTTAAACACAGAGCTGTCAGTGCTGATCTCCAGGGCTGCATGAACAGCTGCCAGATGGACAGAGGAGGACAGGGATGCCGCTCGGCATGCTGGGTACGGAACGGACAGGGCTGCCACTCGGCATGGTGGATACAGATCGGACAGGGCTGCCGCTCGGCATGCTGGGTACGGATTGGACAGGACTGCTGCTCTATGGAGCTGCTCTCAGAGATCAGCACACACAGGGAGAGTTTGGGCTCTGAGGGCCCGTACACACAGAGCACATGGTGGCACAGAGTGTGGCAGGTTCACTTCAGCTGAGCTGCTTTTTAGCATGGATCCCGCACCTGCACTGAAAGACCCCTAAAAGAGTCAGACCATTCCTGGCAGTCCAGTCAGCTGCACCAATCAGCTCACGGCTGTACCACAGATTCATGTGGGGCTCATAGAGACACAGGACGTAAATATAAACGTGTTAAAACAACACAACAGCGACCTGGAAATCAGGACTGAATATTAGATAAGATTACTAAAAGGGGCGGGGATGAGGACAGCTGTTCGGCGACGTTCAGCGCGTGAAGGCCTTACCTTTGAGCAGCGGCAGCGGCGTCAGCTCCACCTGAGAGCTCTGATAGCGGAACTGCGAGGAGCTGTGCGACCTGCGCTGGCGCGCTCTGCGCATCGACCGCCGCGGGAACCCGTCCACCTTCTCCGCGCTCGGCACCGAGAAGCCCGTAGTGGGCGAGGACGGGCTGGACGGGGGCAGTTTCGTGGTCTCCATGGCTGCAGCTGGCGCGGCACGTAGGAGAGGGGAGGCGATGCACCGCCGACGGGAGAAGTTCCTTTATTTCTGTTCAAAGTGTGAGCAACATAAACGCCGATAACTTTGGAATTGCCGGAGAAGCACAGAATTGCACGGGACGCCCAGACGCGCGCACGCGGAGGGAAGCAATGAGCAGCAACGTCGCGAGACAGCCTCAGAACCACAAGCAGCATTAGACGGGTACGGAATGAACGCGATGGAAATAACCTAAGGTCCCTACGACTCCCTTAAATGTGCGTTCCAAAAGACCAAGGAAGAGGTTTATGTTAAAAAAAGAACCAACGCGCGGATAAAGACTTATTTTATATTTCCGTATCTCCTCATAGAGATGTAGGCTAGCTAACCGCACATGTGCTAGTCCATTACTATAATAACTGCTTTGCAGTATTGGCGTCACCAGTCAGTCGACGGCCTAAATTTGGCATTTATTTATATATTTATCGTTTGAATAAATATAAACATCTCACGCAAACACATAAAACTAATAATATTGGGAATTACATTCCGTAGTCCTAAAACGTTAAGAATAAACATCACTCAATTATTTACATCCACTAATCTGTGCAATTCCATGTTGCAATGTTGGCATTCTTTAAAAACCTGCACACAGTCTCTACCACGTTGCAAATTAAAGCGAATTTGGCAGTTTCTTATTTCTGGTTTCACTTCTGCTGCGCGTTTCGGTCCTTTTCTTGTCCCTAGCCGTGTTCCCGTCAATATTACGTAAGCCGCCCTGTCCTGCAGGATCAGCGCGAGCTGAAGTGGACCTTGCAGGGCGGGGACGGCTGGTTCAAACGTGCCGACATGTGCCAGCCTTCAGCGCTGCACCGCCACCCAGCATTTCCACAAAATTCAGCACCCGCCGCGCGGACAGAGACCCCGCCGGTGATACAAAAGAAGGGATGTTGGAATATTCCTCTCGTCCTCGCGCGCAGTATCCCTATTTCCCTCTTCCCTTCCCTTTCCTCTCCGTCTGCCACTGTCTCGGATGTGCAGGTGATGCAAGGAGAAGGATGCACACTGCGGATGACGCTCACTTCCGATTTAATTATTTATTTTCAGCGCGTCCGCTTCTTCAGTTTTCCGTTCCTTCTCTTCGCCAGTTGTGGTCTGGGATACTTATTAGCTACAGCCGACCCCCGGATTCACGCGCTCACGGTTTGTTTAGTCTTGCCTTTCTTTCAGACTGTCCTCCCTCCCTCCCCTTTCCCCGTGCCAGTGGGCGCTCCGCGTCGGCCTTCCAGTCGCTCCGGATTAGCCTCTTTCCTGCACGCGCAGACACCGCGGAAACCACTGCTCTGGATTTATTCTTCTTTCCGCACGCGTTCAAATTAAACTGTGCTTTTTCCGTCGCGCGGCTGTGTTCGCTCTCCTCTGCGCGCGAGACCAGTCGTTCCAACCCGAGTGAAATTTATTTATCGTTGACGCATCCACAGAAGTGTCGTCATGCTGACCGCGTATGTACCCCCCACCCCTTCCTCCCAGGCCCGGCACACATGGTTTACTCCCATAAACAACTGGGGCTGTAAACAGTGGCGTCTTTCCCTAACGACAGCCGTCCTTAGCATCCGTACGTTGCGCATCAGAATCCCAGGTAGGCGTCTGTAGACCAGTTTATTTACATTACACCGAACCTACAGTGTTACGCTTCTTACTGTAACACTGCCGTTTCAATAAGGTTTCCTTATGAATGCAGCATACTGCCAGCAGGCCTGCATACTAAGGCTTTAGAACACCTGTCGTTGTTTTAAACAGGGACTCGTTTATGGATTGTTTTGGTTTATAACTCTAAGAATAGCTATGTTAGGACAACCACTGATCTGAAATTCCTAAATATTTATTCAGCACAGATATTACCTGTGGCTCACCTAAATGACGAAATTAAGATCCGCTGTAAAACAACTGTTTTGTGTCACTCATGTTGGATGCAGGTGTAATTACTGTACAGATAAATCCCTGGTGTGTAATTATGCAATGCACTGCAGGGTAGTTTACAAAGTGTCCACTAGGGAGCACTGTGCTCCCAATGTGCATGTGCACACAAGCGCCATCTGGTGGCCAGACACCACATCACCATAACCAGTACTAAGGATCTACTGTATTCCATATTATATACTGATCAATGACAGGTTCTGAGATTCAGTCAGGGCCCAGAGCCCACACACACATCCACACATCCTCTGAAGTGCTGAGAAAGATGTGTGTGTGTGTGTGCGTGTGCATGTGCGTGTGTGAGTACGTGCGTGTGTGTGAGTGTGTGTATGTCTGAGACCAGAGTGTTTCGAGGAATTCCACCTCTCCTCAGTTGAGCTGAAGCCAGCCTGCCGACCCCCCAAATATTCCACAGCCCTCATCTACGACCCGTCCAACTAGCCAAACCAAGAGCTTCACTATCAGCAAAAAAATACACCCTTCCAGTATGTAATAAAACATACACACTGGAACAGTGAGGGTAATTTATGAAATATAAAAACACACTGAAACAGAAGTAGTTTCAGAATGCAGAATGATATTATTTTTAAGTCTTGGTAGATCTGATAATGTGGGGCGAAGGCCCAGTTCATCAGGGGGGTGGAGCAGCCTGCTTATGCCCAAGACACTCAGCCACGCCCACCCAACAAGCACACCACTTCACACACCGACCCACAAATCAGCACAGCCCGGTGAGGAGGAAATGGGCGTCTGGAAAAAGGAAGTCACCAGGGGAACACAAACACAAAATAAATCTCATCACAGTCACCTATGACAAATGTCGGTTTATAACCATGAGGAAGTGTACAGGACTATTAGTGCTGATGTGCATTTAGGAACTGGGGGGGGGGGCTTTCTTTCACCACCCGCTTGATAAATTAAAGCTCTGAATAAGAGCAAGTTTCATTCCAGTTAAAACTTTAATTAGTTCTTGGATTTCAGCGACCAGTAAATGTAGGTCAAACGCAGCCCCTGGGGTGCGGGGTAGTCTATCCCTGGATTACAGAGGTAGTGAGGAGACCGTTAGCTACAACAGACTCTAGAACCAGCTGACCACTTCCAGTGGCCTAATGATTCTAGTCTGACATCACAAAAGGAGCTCTGGAACCAGCTGGCCACCTTCACTTGTCCAATGATTCTGTTTATGACATCACAAATGAAGCTCTAGAATCAGCAAGCTATTTCTGCAGTTTCAGTGATTCTATGGTTGTGAGTGATCAGAAGGGAGTTACCACAGACATCATATTACCATATAAACCTTCCAAGGAAGAAGAGTCTGAGCTGAGGTTCTGGAGGCTGGATCAGGTGTCAGAGGAGACAGGTGAGAAGGTGGTAGCGGCTCACCTGCAGAGAGGAAACAGGAGAGAATGAGTTCAAATCAAAGAGCAACAGCCTCATTTCATGAGAAACGAATCAAATGTACGTGTGCTGTTATATCCACAAGCACTTCCACTTCTGTCCACACCCACTGGGCATGCCAGACAAACACAAAGAGCAGGCTGCATTTATGGTAGGGCTGGAAGGAAAGTTTGGGATGGGCTGCCCATACAGTATCCGGAGAACAGGACAAGTGACTGGAGGACAGGAGTGCGTTTT
This sequence comes from Anguilla rostrata, assembly GCF_018555375.3. Classification (NCBI taxonomy): domain Eukaryota; kingdom Metazoa; phylum Chordata; class Actinopteri; order Anguilliformes; family Anguillidae; genus Anguilla; species Anguilla rostrata. The sequence continues at coordinate 53,622,997 of NC_057941.1, forward strand.
AAACTGTGAGACTTCATCAGAATCAGCTGCAGCTTACACTGGAGGCTTCAGACCATGCAGGGGGTGCTATCCCTGCAGGTTTAACTCCAGTCCTGGTGGAGTAGAGACTCTTCAGCCAATCAGAGACCGAAATTAAACGCTCAACATAATGGGGACACTGGAGGCCTCCAGGACTGGGCTAAACTGTTTTTCTACTGTTTTCCAAATTCAGTAAAATGGGGTGAAACTCTCTTGAGAGAGAGAGAGAGAGAGAGGGGGGAAGAGAAAGAGACAGGGAGAGAGAGAGGGAGAAAGAGAGAGAGGGAGAGAGAGAGAGGACGTCGTCAAACTCCAGTGAAGACGAGATGTGCTGAGCACTGGAGAGGAGCGCCGTGCAGAACTCCAGCCCCCATAATGCACTCCTCACAGGTGAGGTCACGTGACCCAGAGCCCGTAGGGCAAGGCTGGGGAACCACGGCAACTTGCAGTCCTGATGCAAGACCGGACCCTGAACAACACGTGCTTAGTGATGGCTCCAGGAGCAAACTCCATTCACCTCCGAAGTCTACCAGGCAGAGGGATCTTCTGCTGGCCCTCTGGGGGGGTTACAGGGACAATGTGGGGTAAATCTGGGGTGGGGGAGAGTTTGTACCCTGGCCATGAGTGTGTACAGTAAGTGTTTAGGGATATCAGTCACATTAAGTGGCTAATGTTGGTAATTATGAAGTCAGGGATACAGAGGACCTGCTCTCCTAACTCCTGGGGCTTCACTCTAAACTCCATTTCAAATTAATGTTTTTTCTAAAAAAAAATTTAAAAAAAATGACTTACACCTGACAACTGTGAGTGTGAATTGAAAAGAATGTGTGAGAGAATCACTGTTGTTTCTACGTATGTGACATGCACCCCGATTAACCCCAGACAGACAGGTGGACAGATACATAAACACACACACGCGTGCGCGCACACACACACATAAACGTCTGCATGCATACATACACACACACACACACACACAAAAACGTCTGCATACACAGGCATACATGTCTGATGCTGGAGCCTCAGTTTGAGTTCTGCTGGCTTTTGTTTTCCTGGTTCAGACCCATAGCAGACATCTGGGATGAAATAACCAAGCCAGCTCTCTGTAACGTAGGACTTACCATGGCACTGTCCACCACACACAGCACTGCCCGTGCCCCAACCTGTCACTCACTCAGCGCAGATGGGTCACCTGACACCTGGCCCCGCCCTCACCTGCGTGCCCTCTGGCACAGCTAAAGGGACACGGCTGGCCACAGTCAGCTTTTCTGCCATCCAGGATGTGAACCAATAAGCACATCATTTCAGGGGCAGTGACCCACATTTATACTGTTTATACTGTAACCCTCCTAAGAAACAGTGAACAGCGCTACAGCTACAGCAGCAGGACCATAGTGAGAGGGGGTGGGGGTGGGGGTGGGGGGGGGCTTTGAGTTATGTTTTCAGTGTGCATGCGAGTTTGTGTCTGTGTGTGTGACAGTGTGCATGTGAGTGTGCATGTGAGAGTATGTGTGTTGATGAGTATGTGAATGCGAATTTGTGTGGGTCTGTGAGAAAGTGTGTGTGTGTACGTGTGTGTGTGTGCACGTGTGTGTGTGTGTGAGAGTGTGTGTGTGTGTGTGCACGTGTGTACGTGTGTGTGTGTATGTGAGTGTGTGTGAGAGTGTGTGTGTGTGTACGTGTGTGTGTACGTGAGTGTGTACGTGTGTGTGTATGTGAGTGTGTGTGTACGTGTGTGTGTGTATGTGAGTGTGTGTACGTGTGTGTGATGTGAGTGTGTGTGTAGTGTGTGTGTGTGTGTGTGTGTGAGTGTGTGTGTGTGTGTGAGTAGTGTGTGTGTGTGTGTGTGTGTACGTGAGTGTGTGTGTGCGTGTGTGTGTGAGTGTGTGTGTGTGTGTGAGAGTGTGTGTGTGTGTGTGTGTACGTGTGTGTGTGTGTACGTGAGTGTGTGTGTACGTGTGTGTGTGTGTGTGTGTGTGTGTGTGTGTACACGTGCATGCATTCGTGTGTGAGACCCGAGATTCTTTCCTGTAGCGGAATGAAAGACGTGACCGGATCAGCTGAGTCAGAGAATTCGATGTTTTATTATTTATGCGGCTGGAAGACAAATGTCTAAATTAAAAAATTAGAATGACTATTTTTTGTGAAAAGAACCAAGACAAGCAGGAGTGGTGTCGGTGCAAAGCTCTAACAACCGGCAAAAAAAGCAAATAAAAAATAAAAATGTTCTAAGATAACGGCTGGTTTCTCACAGCAGAGTGGAGGCGGACTGCAGGCGCAGTGAGATTCACAGAATTAACAGGATGTGTGTTCAGCAGCAAACGCTCAGACAGAACAGGATGAGCACTGAGCAGTTCAAATGCAGCTATTACAGAATCAGCAGCTACGGCAGGACTTATTGCAAATATATCGTTTTAAATTGCTATTAAAAATTTAGAGAACAAAGATTCACACCAACTTTTTTTCCTTGCCCCTCTGTACAGGGGAGAAGCGAGCGGATCATCCATCAAAGTGAAAGGAAGTAAGCGATCAGAGAGAGAGAGAGGCGTCTGTAACAGCGACCCAGGCAGCGGGCGCGCGAGCCGTCGGCATGGCACTCGTTACCGCGGCGATTTCGTTTGTTTCGGGGTGAGGTGCAGACGAGGCGGCATCGGATCCGGATTCGCTCGGTGGGCCGGTAGGTCGGTTGATGCGCTGCGATTGGCCGGTCGGTCGGTCGTTCGGCCGAGGCGAGGCGATGCGATTGGTCGGTCGGTCGTTCGTTCGGCCGAGGCGATGCGATTGGCCGGTCGGTCGGTGCCACGCGATTGGCTGGCCAGCCGGTCGGTCGATGCGATTGGCCGGTCGGTCTGCCCACCGGTTTTATATACTCCACCAGTTCGGATTTACGGTTTCAAAATAAATTATTTAAAATAAAAAAAACCTTTATTCATCTTTTTCTCCTCCTTTCCCCCACCTACCAACCCAAACACACAGCTACTCTCCACACGCACGCACACACACACACACTCTCTCACACTCACACACACACTCTCTCTCTCTCTCTCTCTCTCACACACACACAAACTCAGGACACGGGGGCCATGGAGAGAGAGAAAGTCCCCAGTCAATTTTGGGGAGTGGTGTTTGGGGTAAGACGGACTGAAAAGATGAATGTCCAATACCTCAGAGGACAAAAAAGCCCACAGTCATCAGGCCTTGCACACACACACAGGCAGCATGGGGGGGCAGAACAGCTGTGCATAACCACAGCTGCAGCACCCTGACCCCCACCTGTCCTCCCTCAACACGCCCCCGCGCACGCCACCTTAAACACCACCTTAAACGCCATGTTAAACCACCACAGCCGCTGCCGCCTGGCGAAGCTTCTGAAGGCAAATTTAAAAAATAAAAATAAATCACTGACCAGCTCCTCAAAGACCCTGTCCACACACTGATTATGGCTCTCATACACTCTGCATGCAAAAACACACTCCACTACAACTACTAACTAAATACTGAGGAAAAAAATCACTCAAATGTAGCATCGAACTATGCGTCTATTCAAAGGCTGATATGGTCTGCAAAAAAGAGCTTGTAATTCAACTACAAAGGAAAAGCTTTTTACAGAAAGTTCATATGCACCGTTTTAACTTCAAACCGCTCCACCGCCCTACACTTCACTCAGCATCTACAGACAGTGTTTATTCCCATTACGCTAAAATATTCTGTACAGTTACAAATGACCTCAGCCCTCTCTATCCTTCAGGCAAACCCCCCGTCCCGTCCCGCCCGCGGCAAACACGTTCCTCTCATCTCATCACCCCTGCTCCCATTCGGGCCCCTCCCGAACTTCCCCCTCCCATTCCAGTGCCAGGCGGGCCCACACAGGACCTGACCCCACGCCCCCCCCTCGCCTCAGTAGCCCCTGCTGAACCCGTTGCTGTACTTGTCATCGAAGTAGTCGTCCTTCTCAAACCCTGAGCCCAGGGAGTAGCGGTGATAGAGGGAGGAGGCGGAGGAGGGCGGGCGGGGGGAGGGGGGGCACCATGCTGGCGCTGGTGGTGCGGGCGTAAGAGCGGGCGTAGCCGGCGGCGGCGGCCGAGGGGGGGGGCGGGGGCGGGGGCAGCAGGGCGCGCCGGCCCCCGGGGGGGCTGCGGTCGCGGTAGTAGCGGGCGGAGAGGGAGGGGACAGCGGGCGCTGAGGGGGGGGCGGCGGGCGGCGCTCGTACGCGTCGCGCTCGTAGTAGCGGGACGACCCGCCGTAGGGGTCGTAGCGCACGCCTCGCTCGTAAAGGTCGCGGTCATAGTAACCGCGTGGGGGAGGGGGCGGGAGCGGGGGCGGGGGGGGCAGGCGCCCGCGCGGAGCGTAGTACTCGCCCGGGGGCAGGCGGGGGGGCAGGTAGTGCGGGTGGGGCGGGTAGTGGGGGTGGTGGGGGGGAGGAGGGGGGAAGTCGTCGCCCCTCCCGTCCCTGGCCTGGTTGCTGCGAGACAGGGACACGAAGATCTTCTGGCCCTCGATCTTGGAGTGGTTGAGCTCGGAGATGGCCTCCAGCGCCTCGTTCTCCCGCTGCATGTGCACGAAGGCGTAGTTCTTGACGATGTCGCACTCCACCACCTTGCCGTACTGCTGGAAGAGCTCCTTGATCTTGCCGGCGGTGACGCCCTCGGGCACGTTGCCCACGTAGATCTTGGTGGCGTTGCGCACCTTGGTGGTGGCGTACTCCACGGTGATGCGCGAGCCGTTGAGTTCGTGCTTGTGCAGCGCGGCCACGGCCTTCTGGGCCGCCTCCTCCTCGTCCATGTGCACGAAGCCGTAGTTCTTCAGGATGTCGCAGTCCGACACGGCGCCATGCTTCTCAAACAGCTCCCGCAGCTCCTGCTCCGTGGTCGACGAGTTCACGTTCCCCACGAAGATCTTCACCATGGCGACGGCGGGCGGGGGCGCGTGCGATCAAAAGAGAGCCTGTACTTCCTGTGCACAGCCTAACGAGAGCCTGTACTTCCTGTGCACAGCCTAACGAGAGCCTGTACTTCCAGTACACAGCGTAACAGCCTCTTCAGATCTGAGGCCTGGGTTCAAGTTATATATTTACTCTCATTAAAAAGCAGTTCCTGTTGGGAAAACAGAGAGACACCATTAAAAACGGAATTGATTTCCTTGCAAAACATTAAAATTACAATCTGATTATTCTGTGCCAACAAGCCTATAGCGAACAAACCGTAATACAAGATCGCGTGCATTCACCCCACCGTACATCAGAGCAGCCTATGAAAGTGGGGGGAAATATCGAATGTTTTCATAAACCGTCCGAGGCCTGTTATCCCATTTCTAACACCCCAGCTGCTAGGCTCACACACGCAGAAACTGTCATTTGTGCCATTGTTTTCAATTACCTAGCAACGGTCAGTGGTCAAACAAATCGCCTAATAAATGTAGCTAGCTAACAATGCGATCTAATTCATGCATTATTTATTAATCTGACAAACCGTAGGCGGCTAAACCTTGCGAGCCAAACTCAAACACAAGCCTCGTTATTCCAACACCGGAACCTTAGCTGCAGAGTTGCTCAACGTTAGCTAGTCAGTCAGGTAGAACTGTAATCTAGCCATCTAGATAGTTATGTAGCTAGCTAGTCGACTTCTCCAAGTTGGCCAACTAGTTAGTTTAGGAAATTACCAAGCCCCCTCCCCCAGAACTAATCACAGGCAGATAACGTTACCTAGCTAACGAAACATGAAATCGAATGGTTAGCTTGCCGTAGCTAACGTAATGGGCTTGCACACCGCCGTCTTAATGAAGCAGAGCCGCAACATACGACACATTAGCGCCCTACGCCCTAACGTACAGGGAATGAATGGAGCAAATGTGTCGCCAGCTAGCTTGCCGACTAGCTACCGTTATCTATCTTGCTACCTTGGCCTTCGAGCTCAGGGACCTAAAAATGTAAAAACCGAAATAAATGAATGTCATTTCGGCGATATTTGTGATTTCCACAATTGACTTTGAACGAAATTGCAATTAAAAAAGCAACCTCACCTTCAGCGAATTCGACTTGGCCTAGCCAGGCTTTTCCCTTAACTTGTATCCTTTCACAACGGAAACTGCGCATTCCACAAAAACTACGGAGCCCCGAAGAGGACATGGACGGTTAAAACGCGCTTGGTACAGAACACAGAGGGTAATTATGTCTATGGTACAGCAAAGGGTAATAATTCAGTTCTGCCAACCTTTTTAATGTTTTGACGTAGACTCATCTCCCCACAGCCATTCAAACTGTCTGAAATGTGATATTTGCTACTACCAAGTTTTGGCTAAATATAGTATGTTCATCAAAACCCTCTTTTGGTGTAGATCCTAGTATATATTCTTCAATTACACATTTTAATTATTTGGAAAGGTAGAAAGCAGTACGTAGGAAATATCATATTCTGTACATTCGCATAAAGGAACCGAGCCGGAATGTACACGAAGTATGGCAATTATTATCCAGCCAAATCTTAATTTAGGTTACTGGAAAAGGGGGAGAGGACTTGAAATGGAACTAACGAACAAACTCATTGTTTGACACGGAGCTGAAAAGAAGTGGGACAGACGCTTTGAAAGATGGAAGTGTAAGACAAAACTAGCTATTTTAAAATATAGCTATTTGTTCAACTCTAAAATGTTTTGCATTAAAGAATATTTTTTGATGTTGTTTGTCGACGATTCGGTTGTACCCATTTTAACATGCTGAAAGACAGTCGGGCAGCCACGCTGGGTATTCTAGATAATGGAGCGTGAAGTTAGCTTCCGGCCAAACAGCTAGCTAGCTGACTTAATTTGTTCCATCGCTAGCTCGTCATTAATATGCTCTCAGGCCTAATATTGTTACTAGCTTGCTAGCTCGCTTTTCTGATAAAAGCCGTTTTAGATTTAGCCAGCTGAGCCGTGGTTATCTGTTGTTCTGTTATGGAGAATTCGATTATACTTTACTGTCTATGGCGAGCTCACATGTAAACTACAGTTCCTCATAACTACAACTACGCCGGTTTACTGGAACTGTCAATTGGTTGTAGCTTTATAATGCCTCCATTACATGACCAGCAGTGGGGCTTGTTACTAGAGAGTGCTGTCAGTCTTATTACCCAGGGCTGAACTCCTGTATTCCCCCTGGGGAGTCCGTACTCTGAACGACTGTATCGTTCACGTTAAGCTAGTGAAATAAGCATCTTGCTGTGGCCATGAACGTACAGTAGATTGTTCTGTACTTGTGTAACTCCCCTGGGCCCAGCAGTATGTTAATACCCCTGGTTTAGGAAGTTTTAATAACAATCATCATAATTCAGCCTGTTTCTTTGGGAGAGGAAGCTGTGGAGTGTGAGGCTGAATGCCAGTGGATCAGAGATCATGGCCTGCATGTGAAACACTGGGTTTTAATGTCTTTCTCTCCGCCTTTCAGGAAGGACGCTAACGCTGCTATGCTCAGTAACTATGAGGTGAGTGCCAGTGTCCGAACTGGAGCAGAGGAACAGGTTTCCTGGTGTCTCTCTCACCCCATTAGCCCCCCTCACCTTTGGGCTGTTCTCCGTACCTATGCACAGGTGTTCCAGCTTCTCACTGACCTCAAAGAGCAGAGGAAGGAGAGTGGGAAGAGCAAACACAGTGCCGGGCAGCAGAACCTGAACACCATCATGTACGAGGTCAGTGACACACTCAGAACCTGAACACCATCATGTACTAGGTCAGTCAGACACTCAGAACCTGAATGCTCTGATGTTCCCTGTCTCTTGTAGACCCTGAAGTACCTGTCCAAGACTCCCTGCAGCCACCAAACACCAGAAACAGTGAAGGAGTTTCTCACCGCCATGTTACCACATAAAATCACAAAGTATGTACACAGCACATCACCTGCACTATGTGTAGTACACAGCCCTTTGTACGCGTGCGTGCGTGCGTGCGTGCGTGCGTGCGTGCGTGCGTGCGTGCATGTTTGTGCATGGGTACATTACCCCAGGCCAGCGATGGTGTGCAGGATCACAGTGTGTGTGTGTGTGTGTCTGTGTGTGGTGTGGCTGCTGGTCTCTAGTTCTTCTGTGTGCTCAGGACCATATAGACCCCAGATGCTGCAGGGCCTGTGGGGCCACTTAGAGAATGTCACGGCCCCGCCCCCAGCATGCCACGCCCCCAGCCTGCTCCGCCCCCCATTTTAATTATTGACGGGAGTCAGGAAGCAAACCACGCAGTTACGGTCCTCACTGTCACAGCCAGCGCTTGTGTCCAGTGTGTAAAGCCAGCTGCGGCCGTTCTGATTACATGTTTACATTCAGAGCTGTGTAATTTAAGCACAGCTCCACCTTATATCCTCCAATCAGTGGGGTGATTAGCTTTGACCCAATGCAGGATTACAGCGCTGTGATTTGGCCTTTCGGCTATCTGCTTGCTGCTGCTTGTCATGTGATTGGTTAAGCTCTTTCTGCTGTTTGTCTCAGAGCAGAGAAACTGCAGCTCCTGAATCACAGACCACAGACAGCAGTGGAGATCCAACTGGTGAGTCCTGTTCCCCCTCTTCCTCCTTTATCTTCATCACCACAGGATGTTTGCTCATGTAATAAAGACCAGAGCACATCCAGAGTTTCAGTACAGAGTGACTCATCGGGTCGGTCAGTCATACAGAACATAGCTGTTAATGACTGTGTTCTGGGATACGTGCACATCGTCTGATGATTCTAATCTCGTGTAGGGGAACACGTCATTTTGTATGTACAGATATGATATGTACATGGACGTGGTTTTTTTTATTTTATTGGGGAAATCCACCCATGCTTGCGTCTTCATCTCCACCATCAGGAGAAAATAAGCAAAGAGCCAAACATCACTAACGCTGTCCTGTCCAGGATTATGACCGGATAGCTGCTTTATTGTCTGCTTCACTCATTTTATTAATCCTGTGTGTGTGCGTGTCTGCGTGTGTCTGCCTGCGTGTGCGTGTGTGTGTGCGGGTCTGTGTGTGTGTGTGTGTGTGTGTGCAGATGGTGGAGGAGAGTGAGGAGAGGTTGACGGAGGAGCAGATAGAGGATCTGTTGACCAGGGTGACAGAGATTCTCCCTGGGGACCCCCAGCAGGACAGTGGCGCCGCCCCCGAGGATGCAGAAATGGAGGAGGGGAAAAGCTAAGCAAACTGCGCCCTCTGCTGGCTGGAGGACTCTGCATCAGTCAGAACAGTGCTGTGCAGCTCTGGGTTAATAATGCGTTAATGTTGAGTTTATAATGTGTTAATGCTGAGATTATAATGTCTTTATGTTGAGTTTCACTGTGCAAGATGCAGCTCATTTTGTTTGATTCTTATGTTTTATTTATTAATAAAAGCTCATTTCCCACAGGATGTGGATTCTCTTTTTTTTTATATGGAAGGGGAGCAAGTGCTGAGAACTCGTGTGTTTTTCATTAACGCTGCCTACCATATGCTTGGCATTAGCACAAAGTCTGTCTTACATGTGCGAGAGAGAATATATGAGAGCATGTCGAGTGTGCGTGATGTGTGAAAGAATGCGTTTCTTGCGTAGGTTTTTGTGTGCGTGTGTATGTGCGTGTGTGTTCATTCTGTTTTTCCTCCACGTTCTGTTCTTTTCTCATGTGGGAACAATGCAGCTGTACTGCTTCACTGAAAAAAAAAATTCAGAGAATTTTACAGTAAAAGACTAAAATAGTGAAGGTCTGAGATTGTGAACAGCTGAAATGTAAATAACTTATTTATGGTGAAACACCGTAATACAGGTAACATTTGTTAGATATACAGTTGGCTACCATATGCTTAACATATTGTTGCCATTATTTATACAGCAAAGTTGTGGTACACCGATCGCCAGTATTTTACTGTACATTTTATAATTTTTTTAGTGTTGAATTGAGACTAAGTGTTGCCCTCTCCTGGCAGCAAAACTACAGTATGTGTGTGAGTGTGAATGTGTGTGCGTGCGTGCGTGCATGTGTGTGAGTGTGAGTGTGTGTGCTTGAAAGCTGTTTCATGGCCCAGTGCAGTGACTGCGGCGCGCAGAGCGGGTTACGTACGATACTGCATGAGAAAACCGAGAGCGGTTACTGAGTTAGCTGGATAACTGCACTGAGTAAAACCCTGTTCACAGAGCAGACCGGTTAGCGTACGCATGAGTAAACCTGTATCACGGCAACATGAGTAGGGATAAGCATGAGTAAAACCTGTATCACGAGAGGTTTATGAGTAGCTGATAACGCCTGAGTAAACCCTGACTCCAACAGACTAAAAGTCTGTCGGCAGACCCAGCTGACACACACAACTTAAGCTGGTCAGAGAGGGGAGCATAACACAAGCCTAGAATGCTCAGGAGTAATCCTGAAAGGACACGCACACATACACACACACACACATACATGCACACACACACACACACACACACACACATACATGCACACACACACACACACATACACACAACACACGCATAAACACACACACACACACACACACACACACATACATGCACACACAGATACATACACACACACACGCATAAACACACACACACACACATACATAAACACACACACACACACATACATGCACACACAGATACAACACTGCTAACTGCGGTTCAGGTGTGTCAGCAGCTGTTATGTGGCGGTGAAGGTGACTCACCTGTGTGTCGTATCTGATGCAGTGCTCTGCCGTGCCACCAGCAGGGAAGTCGCCTTCACTGGCAGCTTGTCGTGTGATTGGCTTAATCACAGATCCTCCCTGAGCCTGCAGGCCAATTATAAACAGCCAGGCTGGGAGGGCAGCTGACCCCTGTGACTGAACTCAAACACATACCCCTCACCTTACATTACATTACATTACATTTATAAGCGGGTACAGTTTGGTGGGGGGCCAGAGGGGTTACCTGGGTAACCGTAAGGAGCAGGATCTACATTTGTTTCCTCTCCAGGACTTCAGAAGTGTTTGTCTGCATGAAGGTGAAACCTCGTTTGTATCAGTTTACTTGGCAAGCACATATTTGCCTTCTCCCCAGTGATGCATGAGGTCCTGCCAGCTACATTCAGCATTCCCGAGCAACCAGAACAAGTTCCACACATTCCAGTGCTACAGTGATTCCGCAGAGAGACCACCGCCACAGAGAGCAGTGTCCAGTGTGACACGCCATCTGCGCTGTGAAAAAGACTGATCTGGCTGCTCCTAAGTTCCCTGTTTGCACTTCCCAGTCTAGAATTCCATTGCTCTCAGTTACCAGTAGTGATTGTTACATCAGCATTAGAATGTTCAGTTAAGAATATTCTAATCACATATTTGTGACCTCACCCCTTAAAGAGTTAAAAGTTCTGGGTGTGATGGTAGCTGGGAGCTGTAGTTTCAGACGGAGTGCCTCTACGCTCCTTGTTAGATGGACTGAGGGTCATAAAGTGCTGTGTGCGTATGAGAATGCACTGCTGCCATGGCTTTACTCCAGCCCCCAGGAGAGTGGGGGTAATTACAGGGGTAGGTGTGGGAGGAGTAACAGCATAGAGGGTAGTTGTGGTGTTTTTTGTAAAGGGGTGCTAACTGCATACAGGGCAGTTGTAAGTGTTGTAATGGGGTATATTGTAGTTAAGTTGATGTTAATCTCATATAGGGCAGTTGTGAAGAGTGGCGCTGTGCCACAGCTGCAACCCAGAGAGAGAGGAGGTGAAAACAAGGGGAGGATGAGGAAGGTGGGGGGGTCAGAATGGGAGGGGCAGGACAGCGGGAGGAATAGCGATGACAGTTTCCTGTCTCTGTTTTTGTGAAATGCCAGGAAATAACACCTAAAGGTATGAAACAACACCCAGTCAGAAGGGGAAGGAGGTGTTTCAGCTGTGAGTGGCACATAAAAGCCTGTCTGGCCCGGACCCCAAACGCAGATTAAAGCAGACAGAGCTTCAGAGGCAGCGCTAAACTGCTGAGTGTGCACTGTGGTCAGTCTCCACAGGTCCCTGGGAGAGAGACTCCAGAGTGCACAGAGAGAGAGAGAGAGGGAGGGAGAGGGAGAGAGAGGGGGAGAGACAGACAGAGAGAGGGAGAGAGGGAGAGAGAGACAGAGAGAAAGGGGGAGAGAGAGAGAGAGAGGGAGAGAGGGAGAGGGAGGGAGAGAGAGAGAGAGGGAGGGAGGGAGAGGGAGAGGGAGAGAGAGAGAGAGAGAGAGAGAGAGAGAGAGAGAGAGAGAGAGGATGTGAGAGAGGGAGAGAGAGACAGAAACAATCCCCAGAGTTCACTCTGAGTACTGTGGTTTTGCACAGATAGAAACAGGAACTGTGCTGTGCTTATGAAAGACACCAGAAACAGCATCACTATATACTACACACTATATACTACACACTATATACTATACACTATAATGCAGACGAGCTGAACTGGCCACGGGTGTGGGATTCACACAAAGGTGGGAAAACTGAGGAGCTGCTAGAACAAGGGCATTATGGGTACAGAACAACAAGCAACACACCAGTGACGTGTGAAGCTGACAACCTGCTGTAAACCACAATAAAATGTGTGCAGCTTTCTGTCTTTTAGCATAGTTACTGTATAAGGGTGAACCTAAATACTATAACCCATACCACAGACACAATGCCTAATGACAACACATGACAAACATGGACTTACACCACATCACTGTAGTGCATCAGGTTACTTAGGCTCTGTATTACAGCACAGAATGTCCACAGTCACGGCACTGTAACCAGTCACTTCCCTTCATGAATATTCACAGGATGCATCAAATTGGACTGTTTCAGATTCAAACTCTCCACATCATTTTCACTAGTCAGGTGAGTACCTGCTGAGTATAAACAATGTGTGATTTAACATATGAAATGCCTTGTAGTGCCTGAGACAAACAGAGAGTTTGGCACAAATCTCCAAGTAAAGTGGCAATATTTTTAGTCTGATTAAGTCATTGACCTTGTCTCCAATGACACCTCTTCTGCAGCCTGGTGTCCATATACAGTGGAGTTACGCCACAGGTATGGACAGGTATAGACAAATATACACAGGTATGGACAGGTATGGGTGCTGTCTACAAAGCACAGCCCCTGCCAAACTAAGACTCTCACCTGCATAAATAAAAAGGTCAGTGTTTCACAGGATGCTGATTTGTTCCATTTTTAAACTGCTATTCTGTTTTTTTTTACCGTTTTATTTTTAGCTAAAAGCCTCCGAATCCTGGAATAGCATTTCAGTCCAAACTCAGCTTTCCCTAAAAAGCTTTCGCCTGCCTCTAAATTTAGCTTTGCATCCAAGCCTGGCATCGCTAAGAGCGGAGCACAGTCAGTTCACAACTTAAAAAACGTTTTTCTTGCACATGCATTATCACCGTTTTAGAGGGGGGGTGATTACTCTTAATGAGTGATCGATTGAAGCAGCGTACTTGCTCTGCTGACCCCCTGTGTGACTCTGAGTGATGTCTCTCTGTGTTTCGTCAGCTGCTGTGAAGGTGATACTCCTCTGCAAATACCCGCGGGGGAAAAGTCCAGCCAGACGGAGCGTAAACAGTCTGCGAGAGGGAGAGAGAGAAGCCGGTCAGTCCCCGGCAGCGCGCTGTAAGCCTGCCAGCAGCGGTGGAAAACGTTTTTCAGAAATAAACTGCATGTTCTGGACCGTGGAAGACTGGTCTGAGGCCTGACCCTGAGTTCTGAGCAGAACCACGGCCGGCGTCTGGACTGGACCTTGGACCGGGCTCAGCGCCCCGGACCAAAGCCAGCCCAGAACCAGAGGGCCAGCTGCCAAATCCACACAGCCTGAAGCCTCCCCATTAGGCCAGTCTACATCAGAATCAGAATCAGAATCAGAATCGAATTTATTGCCAAGTACATTTACACATACGAGGAATTTGCTTTGGTCAACACACCGAGGCAGCCATCTGCGGCGCCAACTTATTAGATGAGAAATGAGAGAACAGGAGGAAGGAGGAGGAAGAAAAACAGTCCTTTCAATGAAACGAGAGGGCACTCGTTTCATTGAAACGAAGAAAAAACCTCAGCACATAGCAACATCATAAAAACATTACAAACATTACAAACATTACAACAAAAACTCGAAGACTTGCACATGTGGTAGGGGGTAGGGTGTCGGGGAGGGGAAGTGTCGCAGCACAGACACTGGGGGAGCGCGCAGCCGCTCAGGCGCAGCGCATCAACCCTCAGCAGACTGCACTGTAACGGGGGAGGGAGGGGGGTGGGAGCCAAGAAGGCGTTGAGTAGGAGGTGGTGTGTGTGTTGTCTTCATGTGCGTGTGTGTGTAAGTCCATGGACTTCATCTCCACCACAGTCTCAACATTGTCTCTGCCGTCTGATACTGATGACGAGGACACGGCCGTTGCCATGGAGATAACTCGAAGAGTCCTGATCCAGAGACAAAGTTCCATAGGAGCAGGGAGGTGGGGTAGGGCCGAGCATCTGGCTGCATAACAATCCAGGAGAGTGGAGAGATATCAGCCTTCCAAGGCCGATGTGGGGGAGCCAATGAGGATAAGGATTGTTTTGGGTTCAGGCAGACTTCTGCATTTTCGTCTACCTTTAGTCCTGTGGTTCTCTCAGCGTTGTTCCAATAATCCGAATTAGTGGCCCATTTCAGTGAGCCGAACCGACAACTTCTCCAAGTTGGTATCCGTCATGCGAATTTGCGATCCAATCGCATCCAGTTTGCGATTGAGCTCACAAATCGCTTGAGTCTGAGTGTTGACAGCCCTGCCCGTTCCCTCAATGGCGGGCAGCTTCCCAATTAGTGCTGCCAACGCCTTCGGCATTTTGCGATAAATCAGGATGCTGCCAGCTCCAAACAGCAGAAAGCCTGTTATCATAATTCCAATCAAGTAAACGTCTTCAACATCCTCAACGGAAAGAATCGACAGGCACACGACCCTCCACTCGTTCCAGGAGTCCATCGTGTATCCGGCTGCAAACGTTCCGTCAGGGCAAGAGGGCTCTCCCTGACCCGTTCTTCTCGTCGAGAAAATACTATCAATTGCGTTGAGAGACCAGTTGATCAGATCCATGCTTTTAGGTTTCGGAGAGAAATGCAGAGAGAGGCTCCGGATAGTTCAGACAGACGCAGCACAAGACAAGAGAGCAGCAAGCAGGGGCAGATAAGGGCAGGGAGGGAGCAGAGGAAAAAGCGTCCGCCTTCGTTGAGAGCAGGAAGAGAGATGAGCTGATGCACAAGCGCTAAAGCTGACACATACACGCATAGACACCAGACTGGAGTTTGGCAGCCCCACCTCTCTGAACTAGTAAACTTGGCAGCACTTTAGCACAGAGATATGCTTTTAATATCCAGAACATGTCATTAAGCACTACCTTACCACTTTAACCTGGGCGCAGGGTTTTGTTGTAGACTAGCGCAATGACGCCTCTGGATTGTACTTCTCAAGGTCTTCACTGAGGACCATGATTGGTGTCGCAGTGCTGGACTAAAACAAAAACCTGCACCCACACCGGCCCGTTTTCAGAAAAGACTGGACAGCCCTGATATATAAAGGCCCAACAGGACCGCCTCAACCCCCGTTTCGCTGAGAAAAAGTGGGCAGGGTAACGGCAGTCCATTATAGGACACGTTCAAAGTGACCGAGTGATTTACATCATAGTGTCATGGCAAATCAAGGACATTTACAGGTAATTTATAGGTCTATAAAACTGCCTGGATCACTGAACCATCAGCTGACCAGCTGAACAGGGGCTGATTTGGGACGTCATGCACTGCAATGGTTCTGCTCAGATACGCTGAAATTTATATGGAACAAATCGGCTGCCGAGCGCGCAGGGGACCGGGTGAGCCAATCGTGCAATTCTATAGAATCTGTGGGCCTGCGCAAAAGTCGGCGCACCACGACGACCCAAAACACTAGAGGGGTTGCTCTATCTCAGTCAACAGCCAATTGACTGTGCCGAAGCAGACTCGTTTTCTGATATTTTTCCCTCTGGTCGACCAATCAGGATCAGGTTTTCTGCCGCCCCGTGTCTGAGCGAAGACAGTCGTGTTCTGGCTTTGGCTGATGAGAAGCTAGCGGAGCGATTTTATTCAAGCGAGGAAGAGCTGCGTGTTCGAATCGCGGAAAAGGAACTGCAGTCCGTAGAAAACTACGGAAGAATTGTATTCGAGTAACAGTGTTGAAATAGTTGAACCGGGTACATTGCTTGCTTCTGGGCCATACACCATCTCTGCAGCTACGGATCATCTTCATTTGGTGCGTCTGAAGCTAGTTAGCTAGTCCACTAACCAAGCTAGCTAGTATGTCTCTGGCTCTACTTCTTTATAGCGACCGACACTAGAACGGGGCGATGCTAATAAAGTTGTTGGCTAGTATAGCTGTATTGGCAACTGCACTATGTCGCCATCTAAGTTAGTCAACAAGTTATGTTTATGACGATGAACTATAGTAATGTAATGTAACTATAACTGTAATGACTAGGGAATCGTATATGTCAGAAATGGCAATTATTTAGGATGACTAGTTTAGTGAGTGTTCTCGATCAGACAAACTGTTTACGCTGTCTACTGCCACCTGTACATGGTGAATATTACATTTTGTATTAGTCTAACTGGTGACTACAGATGTCTGTATACTTGTACAAGACTGTGTCAGGTGACCTATTTAACTAACCGACATATCTATGTTTTAGAACTTATGACTTTGTAGCCTATTCTGTTGCAAATGTTGTTACAACTTATTTGTTTGGCGATTACGATTGTTGGTCTTGGCTTATTGTACATTTTGCGTGAACCACTTTTAAAAATTAAAATCGGATATTTAATTTTGTATAATCAGCGGGTATACAGCCATCTTGCGAACTACAGCTAAGTCGGATATAGTTAGGTGGTTGTGTCTTTTGCGATTTTGCTTTTGACTGTTTGTTTGTACGGATTGATCAGTTTGAAATGACTGGGTATTTTTTGTGGTCATCGGGTTTCTTTTTCTAGCTAGCTTGCCCTGTCTGCATTTAAATGTGTATGCGGTACTGTTTGGCAAAGCAAACTGGCCAAGGGTAACATTTTTTCACGCGCAAATTATTTAAAATTCATTAATATATACCCACATAGTGAGCACTGTTTAGGCGATATGCAAGTGTTGCCACAATGTATTTGTGAGGAAAAATCCTCTTCAAAAACTGGAGACGGCACGTACATGAATGTCTTTTGGCTTCTATTTTTACCCATAAAATTTCGTGAGGTTTTCGGTTATGAATTTTCTGGAGCTCGCGCAACGTTAGCCAGACATTGAACTGCTCGTGTAAATACGGCGTTTGTATTGGATGGCTGCCAGAAACCGATCTGCCTCTCGTGCCAACCGAGCATCCAAAAGCACGGCCAGTCTATCCCCGCTAAAACTGAGGGTAGAAAATAGGGAAAATCTTGTGGTATTATATATATAAATTTTTGTACACAATATGGGAAACCTGCAAGACAGGTATGACGTGCCCTTAAGTCACATGGCAGGTCGGTTGGCTCGTGTTAAATGTGCACAATGTGCAATGTGTGAACAGGTCACAGCTGTTCGGAGAAATCCCTTCTGCAGCAGGGTCCTGTCTTGTCGTCTTCCACACAATCCTGACAAGTGTCTCCATTTTTTTTAGTATTTGGACAGAAATGCTGTGAAACGATAAAATTCAGTCCAGACTTTGCAGTGATTTATGGGTGATCAGGAGGGAGAGGAAGGGGTGGGAGGGCAGGTTTGGGCAGGACCACGACTCCGGGTGCGTACTAATGGTCAGCTTCAGTCCTGCTCAGAGTGTAGTGGCTTGGTTAGGCCGTGCAGGCAGGTCATCTGGATGAGCCCTGAATGGGGGATACTGGGGATCCCTCTGGGGTCCCCTTGGGGGTCCCTTCGCCCGGGGGCCCGCGCTCGCAGCCGAAACGACGCTGTGCTCCGCTGGCCCCCAGATGACTGCACAGGAAATGTGTGGAGCTTTGTGACGTGGCAAAACTGAGTTCCTGCAACTTCCTGGCTTGATCAGTTCAGCATTAAAAAAATCCAAGTTTACCACCAGGAAGTTGCACTTGAACATCTGACACAGCTGTAAATAGCAGGCATAGACTCGTGACTGTGTTAACCACTTTTGACGTGTCACTGATCACCCTGCTGTCAGCAGGTGCCAAACCCAAATGGGGGGGGGGGGGCTTTGTTTCTAGATGGAAACACAAGAGTGATGTTATGTTCTTGAAGTTATTACAGAAACAGGAACTCTTTTCAGACAGAGCCAGAAAAGATAATTAAGGAGATGTGTGCCAAGATCTGTGAACCGTGCTCTTTGGTTTCCTTAAGCATGACACACTTCTCCTTCCTGTGGGTGTGCACGAGGATGAGTCTCATGCAAAACATCCGAGCAGCTCAGGGTGTGCAAGGCTGTGATGGGGTCGCCCCTGTCCGGGAATCTGGGAAAGAAAGATCTGGGAAGACTCCAGGATTCCTCTCATTGCGTTTATTTACTCCCCAGGAGACACAGGCTTCTGTGATGTCAGAGGCTCCTGCTCTTTTTATTGGTTGACAGAATGAGGGGATGTCAGCACTTCTGTGGACCTGTGCAGGCTGTGGTATAGAGGCAGCCAGACTTTTTAAGCTCCTAATTGCCCTTCACCAGGGCTCTCCTGGGGCGTTGGGTTCCTGCCCAACGAGGCACCATTTCCACGCACTCACACTCTTCCCCATTAGCCCACAAAGTTCAGATTGGCACCGTGGTGAAGATGCAAGTCAGCGGGAGCAACATATGAGAGGTCTCTCCTTTAGAAGTTCTGCTCACAATGGAGTCCAGATTCCTGCAATATTATTTGGCCTGAGGCAGCATTAGCCTGATGCAGGGGGGAAAATGCAGGGAACATTATAGGCTGAAGGATGCCGGTCCTGGGGAAGATTATCTGTTCTCTGTGCTTAAATAAGGAACAGGGAAAATGCACAACAACAAAAAGTAGAAAGCAGATGTTCATACAGATGTTGGATGTTTTGTTGGAGAAGGGTTGGGCCTTCTCCAAGTGTTCCAGACAGACTGCACGTTTCTTGGTGTGTGTAATTTGCCTTCTAAAGTGCACTTTTTAAAACCAGGATTTGAGATTAGATGAGTGAAGATGTGTGAAATCGTGCAGTGTAGTGGGTGTATTGATACGTGCACACCATGGTCATCCATGGTCATTTTGAGAGACTCAAAAATTTCTCTCATGATCTCAGGTTCTCGCTCCTAATTGCCTCATGGTCCCAGATCCACACTCCTGATTGGCTCCTGATCCCAGATCCACACTCCTGATTGGCTCCTGATCCCAGATCCACACTCCTGATTGGCTCCTGAGCCCAGATCCAGAGCCATCAGAGTGACTTTGGGACTTTAGGCCAGACGTGAGTTGACCAGATTTGAGGAGTCTTGTTTAGCTGATGTGGACATGTGCTTTCCAGAGCTGATGGAGATGGAAGCTCAGGAGAGAGCCTTGCTGTGCCCCCGAGGGTGAACCCCGCAGGAAGTGACCCGGCCTGCAGGAAGTGACCCGGCCGTGTGCCCCAGACCTCCAGCGTGGCCCGGAAATGATCGGGAAGCTGAAGCACAATCTGCTGCTGGGCTGCCTGGTCATCAGCTCCATCAGCGTGCTGTACCTGGGCCGGCACGCCATGGAGTGCAGCCACCGCGGCGCAGACTCCGCCCACCAGCCGGACGCCTCTGGGGGGCGCAACGCCAGCGGCGGCGCGGGCACCGTCTACAACAAGGACACGCCCCTGATCTTCATCGGGGGGTTCCCGCGCAGCGGCACCACGCTGATGCGCGCCATGCTGGACGCCCACCCCGCCGTGCGCTGCGGCGAAGAGACGCGCGTCATCCCGCGCGTCCTGGCCATGAAGCAGACCTGGAGCCGCTCGGGCCGCGAGAAGATGCGCCTGGACGAGGCCGGGGTGACGGACGAGGTGCTGGACGCCGCCATGCGCGCCTTCCTTCTGGAGGTCATCGTGCGCCACGGCGAGCCGGCGCCCTTCCTCTGCAACAAGGACCCCTTCGCCCTCAAGTCCCTCTCCTACCTGGCCAAGATCTTCCCGCGCGCCCGCTTCGTCCTGATGATCCGCGACGGCCGCGCCTCCGTCCACTCCATGATCTCGCGCAAGGTGACCATCGCCGGCTTCGACCTGGGCAGCTACCGCGACTGCCTGACCAAGTGGAACCGGGCCATCGAGAGCATGTACGAGCAGTGCCTGGACGCCACGGGCCGCTGCCTGCCCGTGCGCTATGAGCTGCTGGTGCTGCACCCCGAGCAGTGGATGAGGAGGCTGCTGGACTTCCTGGAGGTCCCCTGGAACGAGGCTGTCCTGCACCACGAGGACCTCATCGGGAAGGCAGGAGGCGTGTCCCTCTCAAAGTAAGTCGTCGTCGTCCCCCCCGCCCCCGAAATGGTGGACTGAATCAGAAGCGTGACATTTCTCAGGGGGGTTTAGGGTTCAGTCGCTGCTGCAGAGTGTTGCTGTTTCGTTGGACACGGAGAGTTGGGCTGGAACCGGAGCAGCTTGTCTGTTTGGCATTATGAGAGGAGCTTTGCCAGCTGAATCATTCCCGTGATCATTCCAGAGGGGTTCACAGCACTGATGTTCTCGCACGCACTCTCTTGCATGTCTACATTAAATTTAAAAAATCAACATAAAAACACTTTTGTTAATCATACCACAACAGCAGAAAATGAAAGAAACTAGCAGGAACTTGCAGTTCTCTTCATCTCTGCCCCCCTGCTCTCTGAGAGTGGGCACCAAGCAGATATTTAGCGGGGTAAGCTTGTTTTGGCTGGCCTGCTACCCAAAGGCTTCAAACACTTCCTTGTTTTGGGGCTGCTGGGTGGTGCATCCTCCTGTGGCACTGTTCCAGTGTGTGAGTGCGCTCCACGACCTGGTGTCCAAACGCTGTGAAGCGTTCAGCACCGTCGTCCCCTCCGTCTGCCACCGGGTCTGGGGTAGGTGTGTCTGTGACAGACTCGTATGTGTCCGTTCCATATCCTGGGACGGACCCACCGACGAACGCCCGTACCGGGGGACAGGAAGATAGCCCTACCGGGGACCAGGAAACGCCGTATCCGGGGACGGAGCGCCCCGTATCCCTCATCCCTCCCGTCGTCCCTCAGAGCTCCCGCTCCTCTCGGCCCTCAGGGCCTGTGCTCGGGTCAGTTTCTCAGATTAAGATGAGGGTCGAGGACGAGCAGCAGCAGTGCTGACAGACCCGTCTCTGCGTCGTCCTGCAGTATCACCACCCTCCTCAAACCCAATTACAGCGGCCACAGGCCTTCCCGACTGTCCTCTAAAATTAATTACCCTCCCTGAGTCTGATTTACACTGGCGCACTGCACCATTTCCCCCGCTTTCCCTCCATTTTAAGTTGAGAGAGTGCTGACAGAGATTGAGAGACGACCCCATTGATTGCTGATACAGATGCTCTAAGCACTTAGAGGGAGAGAGACTAAAGGACAGATACAGCCTGCAGGGCACTAACCGTGTGATTGATGGGGGCTCTTTCCACTTGGGCCCCCACAGGGCTGGCAGGTCTCTCTCCGCTCCGTCTGCCAGGAAACGGCTGCAGCCCAGAGTCACATGGGCTGTGAAAGAGACCCGTCAGGCTAATGGCGCTCGTGCTAATACCGCTCATGCTAATGCCGCCTGTGCTAATAACGCTCATGCTAATGCTGCTCGTGCTAATACCACTCATGCTAATGCCGCCTGTGCTAATACCGCTCATGCTAATGCTGCTCATGCTAATGCCGCCTGTGCTAATAACGCTCATGCTAATGCTGCTCGTGCTAATACCACTCATGCTAATGCCGCCTGTGCTAATACCGCTCATGCTAATGCCGCTCGTGCTAATGCTGCCCGTGCTAATACTGCTCATGCTAATGCTGCTTGTGCTAATACCGCTCATGCTAATGCTTCTTGTGCTAATACCGCTCATGCTAATGCTGCCCGTGCTAATTCTGTGCAGATTCCCATTAATTGGTTCAGTGGCCTGCAGAGATCTGTGTTAATGTGTGGAGGTCTGTGTTTTGGGCAGCGTCAGAGTTTGTCCTGTGCGGTTTCTTCGGTGGTGTGTTTTTGTCCTCTGACGGGCCGTGTGACTGTCCCGCAGAGTGGAGCGCTCCACAGACCAGGTGATCCGGCCGGTGAACGTGGACGCCCTCTCCAAGTGGGTGGGGCACATTCCCGAGGACGTGCTGAACGACATGCCCCTCATCGCCCCCATGCTGGCCCGCCTCGGCTACGACCCGCTCGCCAACCCCCCCAACTACGGCAAACCCGACCCCCAGGTCCAGGACAACTCCAGAAGGGTGGGTACCTCCTGCACCCGCTGCTGAACAAGCCGTCTGTATGGCTGTACACATGTACGCTCGAGTGTGCCTGTGTGTGACTGTGGGCACGTGTGTGTTTGTGTGCGTCTGTGGACTTGTGTGTGTGACTGTGGGCTTGTATTTGTGCTCTTTCTCTCCCCCCCTTCTCTCTCTCTCCTTTCCCCTCCTCTCTCCCCGCTCCCCGCTCCCCCCCCCCAATCTTCTGAGCACTGGTTCTCTCCAGGGTCATTATCCTGCATCTGACAGGCCAGCCAATCACAGGGCTACAATGCCCCCTTCAGAGAAACAGAACAGCTTTCCCTCTCGTTTCCATGGAGCACATCGGGTCCTTCACTCCAGGGTAACTAGGCAAAATATGAGCAGCACAACACTGGGCAAATCTTACAGACTTTCAGCCAATTCATTTTAATTAGCTCTATAGCACCACACAGACATGATACAGGAAAGATTTGAGGTTTTTCAAGCCTTAGAAAAGCAACCATTTAGTCAGATCATTTTTTGGACCAAAACATTTCATTTGAATATTCAAAAACAATAGAAATGTAAATATATATGCATATTTCTTGTGAATTTCACAAGAAAATGTCAAAATTGCATCATTAATACATTGCCATGAGATACTCTTGGGCACTTATTATGCCTGTTGTGTCCACAAGGGGGAGCAAGTAGGCAGGCACAGGCAGAATAAGGCCTGGTATTGGTGGACCTGAGGCAGAACCAGGCAGAACTGGGATGAGGCTCACGCAGAATTCAGCAGGCAGTTCATCATCTGGCCAGAACAAGCTGGACCATCTGTGTGGATCAGTGGCCCATCCCCCATTCCACTTGCCTTCCATTAGCGGTTAGCACCCACGTAACATGAACGCAAGGCATTATGGGCTACGTGAACATCGACAACATGGTCGCGCCCAAAACTTAGCCAGCCGGGCGCACATGACTGCATATTCAAACGTTAATTTTTAACCATTATAATTTGTTTTTCTTTTTCTCCTATTCAAGGTATATTTGAATACTGAACTGCCAGTCGTAGAGTGGGTTCAGTTGTAACGTCGGTAAGGATGAAGACGGCGACAGCAGCGTGTTTGAGTGCAGTGAGCGATGCTCTCGGCAGAGCTGCGCTGTTTATAGATGGCTTCGTGTTTATAGATGGCTTGGTGTTTGTTCTGTGACATCTGTGCTTGCATTCGCCGTTTTGGTGGTTGGAACCTGGCCTGTAGTTTATCCCCCTGACTGTGTGAGATTTACACTGGCTGCTGTTCAACACCTCGGTGGTGCTTTGATACGCATTCGAGATAAAGATCCCGGTGGAATTAGGGTAATCCATTCAGGATTTGTTTTTTTTTCTCCCTTCTATAAATGGATGATTGCCAGATTGCTTTGATGGATAGACCCGCTCATGTTTCAACAGAGTCGTTTAATGTAGGAGATTTGTTCTGTGTCAGTTCTCTGAACATCAGGATGTTGGGATGGATGTTCTAACGCTCTGCGTTTAGAGGCTCATGTGAAGGTGTCAGACTCCAGCATTGTGCTGGAATCAGGCCTGACTCCGTAATGCAGTCCTTAAGTGTTTCCTACATGCAATTCCTACATGGTCCACCTGATATGAATGTAAATACCCACAGATTAAAGCAGACAGTCTGAACTTTAATGCCACAGTCATTGTTTCATTTCAAAGCCAATGTCCCGGAGTACAGAGCCAAAACAACAGCAATGGTGTCGCTGTCCAAGTCCTCACGGACTACACTGTATATATGCAGTAACACTGCGTATTTAGCCAACACAAAGCAGTGGTGTAGGAGTCTGTCTGCAGTCCCTGGGGCACTGGCACTATACACTCCCCAAAAGAGCATTTCGAGGACGCTGGGGTCCCCCCATCAAACCCCCATCGGCAGGCCGCCCAAACCGCCGGTTTCCATGGAGACAAGCGTGTTCTGATCGACAGTGCGCCTGGCGTGCCCGGCGGTCTGTAAGGAGGGACGCACTGAAGTGAGAATACCGCTGTGGAGCGTAAACGCTTCTCACATCGCAGGCGAGGGTCCCGTCTCTACCGGCACGTTCGGTCATACAAGCGGATCCATCTAACCCCCCCCCCCCAGGGGGGCTCAGATGTGTCACACTGGTCATTAGGCCCGCACTGTGACCTTCAAAATATGAGTCACAGAAACGCTGCCCCTCCGAATAGCGGTGCGGTTTAATGCACCCCCGGGGGTCCCAGCCCAAACCGCGTGATGTTGAAATGTGCCCTGCAAGCAGAGTGGGCCTTTTTAAAGGTGCCTTTGAAATCCAGTGCCAGTGATGGAGTGATTGCAGAGAGAGAGAGAGAGAGAAGGAGAGATGTGAATTGGAACAGTGACGATGATATTGCTCATACGCGCTGGTTATTTTGTGTTGAAGACCGTTTTCGTGGACGTCAGAGCGGGCTCTCCTGATTGCGACGGGTACGTGCTCTGTTTTGAGATCAGCGAAGAGCGACTCATGGACGCTCGCTGTCAAAAATAGGCTTTCGGAGAGCCGCAGGTTGCCTAGGCAACCAGGCCGTGTGTACCGAGTGTGTGTGTTGTGTGGTAATGAGGGGAACGCTGGGGATTAAGCTCGCGCCCCAGGCCCTGTGGCTCTGGCTGGGGTTGGCCTTACTGAAGCTGCAAGGGGAGCCCGCCACCCAGTGGTGGGGAAGAGAACTGCAGTTTGGGGAAGATGTGGAGAGATGCGCCTGGGGAATAGCTGTTATGTTTCTGACGTCATTGTGACATCAGCGTGAGGTCATGTCCTTGTTGATAATAATCTGTTACTATTGGTAACATCTGCGTGAGGTCATGTTCTCATTTGTGGGTTGAAGAGCTGTTTCCGTTTTTTAGAGCAGGCTTGTGTGATCCTGTTTGCCTCCTGCAGGGGGCGACACAACGCCTTCGTGCAGGATCCCTCAAGCCCAGACCCTGTGCCCCTTCCTTCCTGTGTTGCTCTTCCTGAAAGCCTCTGTGTAGAGGAGGAGGAGGGTTTCTGCTCCTAAATGCTCTTCCTCTCTCTGCTCACTCTCCACAGCTGCAGAAGTTTCCAGAAAGCCCGATTCCCAGTTAACAGCAGGAGGAAGAGGAGGAGGAGGAGGAGGACTGTTGGACACACCCGCACAGCTGGCTGCTCCTGCCGTGCCTGGGTTGGGTTGGGCGCATTGCGGTGTCTGATCAGTAAGAAATGGGGATTGGCTGGAATTCCAGTATATTCTGGGAACCTGGAATGTTGCAGTGTTTTACCGGAGGACTGCGACAGGACATCCCGCCATTCCTCCCAGGGGTTTGCTGTTCCCATGGCGACCCTGGGGTGGGACCCACCTTCCTCCGTGCAGGCCCCCCTTTTGAAGGCAGCTCATTTTTAAGCCCCGTCGAGAGAAAACGATTTTAATTTCGCAGCCGGACGCCGACGCGTTCCTTTACTTTCTCCTCATCCCTCCTTCAGCAGGAGGCGCACAGTTCCGAGCGCTTTTCCCCTAAAGTCACAGAACTGTGCGGCGGAGCAGCGCACTAAAGCAGAGGCACAGCCTCTTCACAAAACAAAACGTGTTTTCGGAACATTTCACCTCTGTTCTCATGTCTAAGCATTTTTTTTTAAGCTAATGCCTCTGCAGATTTGACACAGAATTCCATGGATGGCAGTGTTGGGAATCATGAGTGGGAAGGAAGGACCGGCGTTCCGTAAATGACGTTCCGTAAAGCTGCTCATTTATGAGGTCTGGGGGCCAAAGCCAGCAGGGTGTCTCATCTTCATTTTCAAAGTGCAAAAACCAGCCTGTGAGCTGGACCATCTACATCTTGTGGAATGAAAGTCGAGCCTTGTGCAAATATCATCATTATTTTTATAGTAAAAATAAATAAAGATGGCAAACTGCAGCTGAAAGACGTCTTTGTGTTTGTTACAACTCCCCACACTGCAGAGAGATGAGACACACCTTCATTTAGCTAATCATCAATACTGTATACACTATGAGCAGAGAGAGCTAAATAATGTATACACTATGAGCAGACAGAGCTAAATACTGTATACACTATGAGCAGACATAGTGCTAAATACTGTATACACTATGAGCATACATAGAGCTAAATACTGCATACACCAATGAGCAGTAAAATTTGGATCATATATTTTGATAGATACTGTGTATTATATATGTCTTATTATTATACTGCTGTTTTCCAAATGTTGGATTACAAAAGTGCTTCTGCCATGTGCACATCAGGGCAGGACAAGTCGCGTTTCTCACGTAATCATCTGAGTCATAATGCTATAAAAAAACAAAACGATCTACCCGTTCATCATGACCTGCTGTTTCTTTCAGTTGCCAAGCAACGCCATGGCAGCAGGGCCTGAAATCAGAGGCGCTGATGTGGTTTCCTGCTGGGGGAAATCACGGAACACTCCTGCGCCTGGCCTGCCATTTTAAACACAGAAACAGACAGACAGCACCGACAGACAGACAGCACAGACAGGCAGGCAGACAGACACAAACAGATACAGACAGACACAAACAGATACAGACAGACAGCACAGACAGGCAGACAGACACAAACAGATACAGACAGACAGCACAGACAGGCAGACAGACACAAACAGATACAGGCAGGCAGCACCGACAGACAGACAGATATACAGACACAGACTTACAGGCATCAGAGACCGAGTGCTTCAGATCCCTACACTTGCACAATAACACTTCCCAAATAATCCCCTGGGCTATTCTGTTAGCTTATCTGACCACAGAACAACATGTCACCTTGGCATCAAGTCAACAGATGTAACCACCCAAAAACAAGCCTGGAGGTACCCCCTCAGCGGGTTATTCACCCTCTGTACTAAGTGCAGTTCCTCCACTACGGCTTCTGACCGTGTAACATATTGGCCAACAGCAGTGGTTAGCTTTTCGCTCATAAAACAATCAGGGCAAATTTTGGTATTTATGGACATTTATATATATGTTTGCATGCTAAATAAGCTAGCTGTTGTACACTATAAAACTCTGGCACTGTACAGACTGCATACAGACAGCCTTATGCCCTACAGTTGTAGTACAGGTGATTATACCTGCAAGGTGTTTCTTCATCAGCATCAGCTCAAGGACCCCATTGAAAATGAGCCAGCTATTTCTGGCTTAATGGGTAATCCTTGCACTCAGTACTTTACAAATTGTTTCTCATTTTAACATCTCACTTTTTACAACAGTCCTCTTTGTATTGTTATAAGTATGTGTATTTGTTCTATTTTGTATTTTTTATATGATGAGTGCAAATAAATCAAATCAAATCCAATCAAAATCATTATGAGGGGTAATGCAGTTAGACTTTTTTTAGGACTGCATTAAGATGTTTCACGGCTCCATACCTAAAGGAATGCCATGCATGAGTCCAATGTTGTGGAAGGCTGCGTGTTTCCCCTAGTGTGTGCGCGCATATTTTGTTTTGCGCACGTGCGGCTTCAGGAACTGATGCAGAACCTTCGCGCGTTATTCGCCATTGCGGAATCGCGGAGCTGCCTTGCCCGCTATTGACAACGTCGAGGAGGTTTATTACGCCACGTGACATGCGTGTAAATTCACATACAGCGGCAGCAGGCGACTGTGCCTGTGATAAATGACCCGTATTTTAATAGCCGTCAATGCCGGGAACATTGATACACTACTGATGTTTGCAGAAGAGGTCAGACACTTTGAGTGTGCAAAGAAAGACCCACTTTCAAGGCTGAAATATTCTGTTATTATGCAAAACCACGATGGTTGTTTTTAAAGACAGGGCGAACTTTACGAACTTTAGTCGAGCGCTAATGCAGCTGTAGTGTTAAAAGAAATACATTTTAGAAATATCACTAAAAGCATTGACCCCGACGTGATTTGAACACGCAACCTTCTGATCTGGAGTCAGACGCGCTACCGTTGCGCCACGAGGTCTTTTCAATGAACATCCAGCACAAGAAGAAAATTATTCTTTTACAGCCGAGTTCTACCACGTAATGTAAGTTGGACTTGTTACTTAGAGTCACCTACCGACAAAAGCAGTTTTTAACGTGGGCCCTACGATCCAGCCAATAAGTCCAAATAATATCATGTGCGCTTTCATCTACACTGCAAGTTACGGCGAAATTGCCGTATAACTTCAGTATTTTTTTTCTCAGGATTCCACGTACACACCATACCACTCCCTGGTGGTCTAGTGGTTAGGATTCGGCGCTCTCACCGCCGCGGCCCGGGTTCGATTCCCGGTCAGGGAATGAAGCTTTTTTTTACCCTTTTACTTCCACTTTCTCTTCTTCAGAACAAATAACATTGTAAAACCCAGAGGCAAACGGACAAGAGTCAACACATGAATAACATGACTGCCATTAACATACCCACCAGAGGGCGCTGCTGTCCAAGGAATGTCCTGGCTTCACATCTCAAAGTGAAACAAAAGATAATCTGTATTTCCTCCCACTGAACCACCCACTGTAAAGACTTCTGCCCAAGGACCCCTCGTCAGTGGGCCATTAAAGAGGCAGTAGACTCAGATGCAGTTGAGATAAGATATGAACTTTTTTGCCCCACAAGTTGACTCCACCTACACCCCAGCACACTGCACTGGTCACAGCAGTGTATGCACAAAGCAGCACCAGTATGAGCCCAAAAACAATGAATGCCCAGCAACAGTGAAATCTACATTCCCTGACATGCTCCTGACTGATACAATTGCCTCACTCGTTACCCAGCTGTGATGCTTTATGAATCAGATTAAGACTCAATAAAACAATTTTGGCACTGCTACATCCAGCCATTCAGTGTTCACAGAAAAAAATAAAATAAAGTGATTAACATTTTGAGATAACGCATTGTCAGTTTACCCCAAAACTAACATTCCAATCTATTTCCGTTGCCATGGTAATTGCATTTCTCTATAGCTATTTTTTCGGTTCCTTCAGCTCATTTCAGACTGCGAGAACAAGGTGCGAGGACTCTTAGCCTAAGTTAAATAATGACTTAAATTAACCACTGGTGCCGAGAACACCCCAAAAACCAGCAGATACCACGGCCCTCCAGGATCTCAGTTAGCCACTCCCAGCTCAGTTAGCACTCTATTTTCATAGTGTTAGAAAACACTTTCAGCTGAAGCAGGGCTAAGCGATGCATCCAACACCTACTGCTGAAGCTGCAACATCACAATATTATGCATGTTCCGAAAGCGCAGTTCATCCTCGCTCACAGGACAGGCCATGGCACAGACCGGGGACGGGACGCTGAGGTTGAGTATCTGGTGCGTTTGTAGTATCTGTGGTAAAAGACTCAGTGAAGCGCACGCAGTCAGAAGCAGGACAGTGCCGTGGCACAGACCATAGAAGGGTAAGGCTGGGTATCTGGTGCGTTTGTAGTATCTGTGGTAAAAGACTCAGCTGTCAGAAGTATTTTGGGTCCCAGCTTCTCCAGTGTCAGCCCTCACAAAGAGGCCATGGAAACGAGCAATGGGCCAGGTTCCTGCCTGAGCAGGCATCTGATTGGCTGCCCACGTTCACAGGGGACGCTGATGTAACCCTAAACCGCGGTTCTCCGGGGCCACAGTGGTGACCAGCGTGGGGCGCTGGTGTTCGGGGCCACAGTGGTGACCAGCGTGGGGCGCTGGTGTTAGGCCAGCAGATGCCTGCTCTTGCCCCACATGGGTGGGGTACATGTCAGAGCTGAGCAGGGGACACACACACGTGTGCTGCTGCTTGGATTGGGACGACCGCAGCTAAACCAAAAAAATCAGTTGAAACGATATTGTTTTTTAAAATCTGGGGTTTTCCCAGAGGGCTAAAATGACCTCCTCCTCTATGGGTTTGATGCAAAGGGAAGACCAACTTGATTTAGAAAGTTTTGTTCAGTAGAATCAGGCATCTTCGTGCTGGGCCAAATGTTAAAACAAAAACCTGCGCCCAAACTGGCCCTTCAGACCCTTAACCCTTAACCCTTACCCTAACCTACTCATCTGGACACAAGCATCTGAAGAGCAGGCTTTCCAACACCAGCCCTGGATGAAGGCCCAGCCCTTTAATGGAGAAATGCAGGTCATCCATTTTGCACCAGAGTAAAGTTTTTAACATAAATTGTTAGAACTCTGACAGATGACCTGTACCAAGACATCTTGTCCATCAGAAAATAATTCATGAAAACACACCAGAAACCATGATCCTAGATTACAATGCCACCAAAGGGGGGGTGGAACAACTTGGACAAAGTAACGGGGTCCTACAGCACCAAGCAAATGACTGTGCGCTGGCCTTTAGGCATTTTTTATAACATAATTGATGTATCGGCCTACAATGCGTTCATCATCTGGACGGAGATTTTTCCTGAGTGGAATGTGTCAAAGCTGTACAAGAGGCGCATCTTCCACGAGAAGCTGGGGAAGGCACTCGTGGTACCGCATATACAACGGAGGCAGCACAAGGACCCCAGCCACTGCAGCCACAGTGAGGGAGATCCAGGAGAGGGCTGCACCTAGTACACCAGTGCCTGAGGTAAGTAAGTGTGCGTTGCGTGCGTGTGTGTGCGCACGCGCGCGCATGTGCGCGTGTCAGGGGATCGGGATATGCAAAAAGACATAGTAATCATCTCCCTCATCTTTCTAGGTTGCTGCTGGGGGAAGAAGTGGAAAAGGTGCCAGGTCTGCATGACGTCAAGATGAGCACGACATGTGCGACATGCAAAATTCATTTGCACAAAGCATACCGTGACGACTTGTCCCTCATGTGCGGTGTAGATACACAGATACACACGCACACGCCTCGTTCATATTGCTCATCTCTTGTTCATTTTTGTTCATTTCTGGTTCATAGAACTGGCCAAACTGGCCCTTCAGACCAGACCCCTTAACCCTAACCCTAACCTACTCATCTGGACACAAGCATCTGAAGAGCAGGCTTTCCAACACCAGCCCTGGATGAAGGCCCAGCCCTTTAATGGAGAAATGCAGGTCATCCATTTTGCACCAGAGTAAAGTTTTTAACATAAATTGTTAGAACTCTGACAGATGACCTGTACCAAGACATCTTGTCCATCAGAAAATAATTCATGAAAACATTTGCCCACTATTTCAGCATTGTTATCAGTCCTGCCATTGTTTATATGGTCGATTGGACCACTGAAACTTTCATAACATATTAAAACAAAACATGGAGACTAAGGAACAAAGCTTGATGTCCCCAAATAGCACTATTTCAATATAGAACCCTATTATTCACTGACCGGGAACGCAAGGAAAGCACGTGATGCGGTTACTTCCCTTTCTATAATATGCTGTCGGAGATTTCTACAAGACGAAAAGATAAACACCCCCCAGGGAAAGTGGGGTGCAGATGCCTGTTGTTGAAGATATACACAACTCAAACAGGAAGTCAACATTTGAGACAATGTGCGTCTCTACTTTAGCCAGAGAAAAACACAATGGTTCTGACGTTACTAAGGCCACGATAGAAAAACCCTTAAAAAAACCTTACTGTTTTGCCATTACTGAGTAGGCTAGCAATAAAATATTTATATATTTTTAAAATGCCATCCACATCAAAATACCTATTAAAAACGTTTTAATAGGCAAGAAAAGCACATTTGTTGTACTATTTTAACATAATACAATGCATTCGCCAGTTCACACGCCAGGTACTCCCGTTATAGTGTAAAATTATTTCCTGCACGGTGCGTCGCTGTGTTGTGTCTGTTGGAGATAACAGCGGGACCGTGTGGCACGCGCTGGCAGCAACGAAATTGCGAACTGCCTTTGCATGCATGTCATAGTGAGTCCACTGCACTGCGGATGTTAATGAGGGCATAAGAAAATAAAGCGAGTAAAAATTACAAATCGACACGCAATGCTGGCTGTTTATTGATTTACTCCCCAGTTCATCCAAACAAACGCAAATGCTCTCGACATCTTTCCAAGCGGTCTTTAGCTAATCATAAAAGCAGTATCAGTTACTCGTACATGCCGATATAACTATTAAAAATAAAATTTCAATGGTCTGGGAGGTGGTCATTTCTGTGCTTGAATGACCGCTTTGTCTGAAGCGACATTTTACTGCTGATAGTATGTCCACTGCTGACTGCAATAAAACACAGGGACTACACTCATTCCATCTTATTTGTATTGCATAGCCAAAGCAAGAGGGTCGGACATTAGGACATTACGTAGGTTACGTTTATGGGGCTGGGAGGCGGGTTATTAATAACAGACACAAACATCTCCTCCCCTCCCCTCCTCCCTCTCTGTCTTGCTCTCTACTCCGCACTGAATTGTATTTCGCTTTCTGCTTGCCCGTGCAGCTGGTGCGAACGCAGTGACTGTGGCGCAGATGCGTATAGTGTTACAGCCTTTGCCGCAGCGCCCGGGGCTCGGTCGCCAGTACCCGCCCGCATCGCTCGTCTACAGATGTTGTAGATGCGGCCTGGGAACTCTGCCTCTGGCGCTCTCCTTCTTAGCGTGTCGAAGGAGCAGCGGAGCAAAGACAAGCGAAGCTAAAGAAGGCAGCAGCCGCTTTAAAGGCGGCGCCACAAGCCCGACCACAACGGCGCTGCAGCTTAGGCGGGCTCGGCAAGGTAAGCATATCAATGCATTACTCCATTACTCCGTCATTGCACTGCAAAATAAAGAGATGCGCCATTGGAATCAGAATATTAAATATTGCAGAACAAGGTGTAGTTATGCGCGCATGCGCATAAATGTGTTGTGAATAACTGCGGTTCTGAATCCATTTCTCCCCCTTTTTTTAAGCAACCTCGGTCTCATTCAGTCGCTCTAACACACTGCCGAAGCAAGCGCTCTCAGCCGCAGAATGGCGGATCCAAAAGAAAAGGACAACTGAGAAGAGAGAGAAAAAAAACCTGTTAAAATGCGATATAAGGTGAGCGCATTTTCCACGCACGCTGTCACATTGTGCGCGCGCACCAATGTGTAGGTGTCCATGCAAACTGGTCGTCCGCTAATTTTGTTTTCAGGACGCGCAATTGTAACGGAGGCCTGTGTTTGTTCGGGTATGAGTTCACGTGAAATGGTTAGATTTAAACAGTTTATCACTATGCATTCGATAATCTCACACATTGGAAGGATTACTTTTCCACGATCTAATTTATGTTTCGCCTTAAGGTATCTCTGTTTTTACCATTAAAGGCACAGCCAACTTTCTGCTGCAATGGCATAATTTTTGTATTGGAATACAACTTGGCTGCAGTATTAGGTTTATTTCATTTTAAACAAAATGGTAAAAATGACCATTTCACTAACTGAAAAGAATGGTCATTTGGAAAGCCAGAGGAAGAAGAGTTTTACTCAGCGATTTTACACACAGTGCTGATTAAAGCACTCCAGTGGGGTATGCATGGAGCTCAAAGCAGCAGCACTAGCAGAATACACACAGGGGGCTAAGTCTGCAATTGTTCCCACCTTTTATGACAAATCTTTGCTGTTATTTACCTGGTCATAATGCCACCTCAGCACTGCAAACCATGCTCAGTGACTTACAGTTGATACATTCAGTACTTCTGTGATGTCTGTGCTGGACCGATCCTTTCTTTCCCACAATTCAGCTCACTCCAAACTCCATCTCAGTCCTGCTCCCTCTGAGCCAGCTGAGCACAGAGGGATCGTGGGAAAGCATAGAGCTGAGAAAAGGTCCTCCAGTCTGGGCCTGTCCTTTTGCCTGAGGCTCAGTGTGTGCAGTACTGTGCTGGGGGGGGGGGGGGGGGGGGATGGTAGGGGGGGTGGGGGTGGCTGTACCCTCTGAGTTTAGATGCCAAAAAGACCTTCTTTTATCTGTGGCGCCCCAGCAGGGCGTCTTCCATTTTAATCTCAGTCCACCAGGCCGCTGGAAACAGTCCAGTCCAGCCCATGTTTATATCCTCACGTTTGGACTACTTAGCCAGGATAGCAAGTCATATTCCACCTCTGTCTGTGGGCCTCTCTGCTTTTCCCATCTGAATAAAGTGAAAATAAAATCTTACAGAGGGAAAATCTTACTGCTGTCCTTGGAAAAAAACGAAAAAAATGGAAAGTCATAACCCCATTAAAGAGCGGAAAGTCATAACCCCATTATTTCTCAGTCTGAAACACGGGGGTTATTGGAGGTCAGTATCCCAAGGGCCCCTCTGGCAACCCAACAGGCCCTTTTCCCAACATACAGCTCCATTAGATCTCCATTTGGGTCAGCCTGGCTCCCGCTCTACAGCCCAAAAGATACCATTTCTGTGAAGTGGTGATCCACTCCTCATCCGTACCCTTGGAGAGGTGGAGTTCTGAAGGGTATGGGGTATTTTGGGTAAAAGGGTGTGAAAGTAGGGGTGGGTGGGGTTGGCAGGTTCCCGTCCCAGATGGGATGCCGCCTTGTACCCGACCCAAAATAACAACTTTTACTACCTTAGCAAAAATATCCAGCAGCAAAAACAAACAATTATGCTAATGAAAGTCACCTTGGATAAGTCCTCCTCTTCAGGTAACATCACCTTAACAGCACCGTAAGACCTTCTTGCCTTTCTGTGGGGAAAAGCAATCCCTTTCCCCCCACAGTCCCATTCCAGGCTCCTCCAGGGAACCAACCTCTCTGTTCCTACACCTCTCATTCACAGCCAAAGGTCCCCAATTACTCTATTCCAGCCATTTTATATTATTCACGGTTATACACACGGTCTAACAAACATGCTGAAATAAAAATCCAGAGAGCTTTTCTCGCGTCAAGCTAAACAGGCCGGTTTGGGTGGGAGCTGTAGCCTTTTTGCATATGCAAAAGGTAAGTTATACTACCAGCAATGGCAGGGGCACTGTTCTCATGCCCACACAACTCCTGCTCTGAAAGTGAACCTGGTGCCCATAAATCATCCGGCTGGGATTACCCCATAGCAGCTAGACTCGGACGCCAAAGCTGAAGGGACGGAAGAGAAACAGGAAACTGCAGGTTTCCTGTAGCATACCAGGCGACGTAGCTAGAGAGCCGTGAAGCACATTGAGAGCTTGCGCTCAAACTCTGACTAGCTGATTGTGTTTGTAGCGGAAAGGATTAAATCAAATGATCAAACATGCACTCATTGTGATTGTGTGACTGATCGATTCGTCCATAACTCTCAACAGGTGTAGCGGCACCAATCGTTCAAGACCTGGGGAATACTGTATGTTGCAGGGAGCGTTTATGTAAATGGGAGACAGAAGAAGATTGGCTGCTTTGATTGAAATCCAGAAGTGTCAGATCGGGAGCCAAATGTAACTTGCTTGTTTTGTCTTTTGATATTTTTCCACAGAGAAAATGAGGCAAAATCAGTTTGACATGTTTTACAGATTTAGTGTTTTACCAGCTTAATTGGGACATGTTAGACAACACAAGTGACCAAGCAGCTTTAAATTATATTTTGATGTTGTACGGCATTTTGTCTCATAATAAACTCATATTGGACAGAGGATTTGGAGCACAGGCCCAGGCCCAGGCCCACTGCCAACCAACACATTCAGTTTCCCACGACACCTGCAGGCCAGGAACGGGTAAAACTGGTGCACCCTGGATCCCCCAGGGTTCTCAGAGCCATCGATCGCATGCACGGAAATGTTGGGTGAGGTGAGGTTATTGTGGCTGAAATGTTGGGAGAGTCTGTCTGACACAGAGGTGAGGTTATGGGGGCTGAAATGTTGGGAGGTGTTCAGGTCTCTCACACAGAGGTCAGGTTATGGGCTGAAATGTTGGGAGGTGTTCAGGTCTCTCACACAGAGGTCAGGTTATGGGCTGAAATGTTGGGAGGTGTTCAGGTCTCTCACACAGAGGTCAGGTTATGGGCTGAAATGTTGGGAGGTGTTCAGGTCTCTCACACAGAGGTGAGGTAATGGGGGCTGAAATGATGGGAGAGTCTGTCTGACACAGAGGTGAGGTTATGGGGCTGAAATGATGGGAGAGTCTGTTTGACACAGAGGTCAGGTTATGGGGCTGAAATGATGGGAGGTGTTCCTCTGTCTGGCTCCTCTCTCCCCCCTGCAGACCCGGATCTCATTAAGGCCTCCGGTTTCCATGGTGAGCGCGTGGACATGCGCGAGCTTTCCCAGGGGTCTTTTTGACATTTTGTCGTTTGTAATTGTGTGGTTGCCGAGCTGGAGTTGGTCTCTGTCCCAGACGGGCTCTCTCTGAGCTGTGAGCCTTCCCTGAGCTGCTCTATGCAGAGCTGGACTGTGTGGATGGGTTCTGTTATATGGGTCTGTAGTTTGGCCGCATTTTCATGCGTGGCAGTTGGACAGATAGGCTAAGGCTGCAGCTGTCTCACTCCAGTGCTGAGAAAACTCCTCATTCACAGCGTGACTGGCCGTAGATGCAGTTTTGATGCTGCACATGAATTTAAAAAAATAAATTTGATCCATTATGTTCATACAGATGTTTCTTCCTAATTTAATTGAATCCCTTTTTGAAAATAAATAAAGCAAGTAAATATTTTTACTATGAATACAGTAGTCATGTTTTTATTTAGTCGTAGAGGGCACACATGCGTTTAAGATTGTAAGAATTCATATTCATCAGATTTTTTTTTCTTTATTGTATTTCATCCAAATGCTAATTTGAATAAAACAATGTTACCGTATGGAAACGGATACATTTGTTTGCTTCTGGGTTGGCTTTTTAATCCCAGCTGATAAAGGCTAGCATGTTTTCAGCCCTGCTATTGGTGTTGTGGCTATCCGCTCTCAGTGTTCTGCTTTTCATTGGTCGGTCACATTAAGGTCAGCTGTTCAGGACGGGGCAGGTCTGCAGAACGAGACACTGACCTTTTCAGGACTATAGCGGTTCAGCTACGGGCAGGAAGTGGGGTTGGTTAGCGGGTAAATCATTAATGCATTAGAGGTCTCCAGCAGACTGCCTAATATTGGGCTGAAAGTGAACATCTCTGAGTCCCCCCCGGCACTGTCATCATGTCCAGACTATGGCCTGATGGCCTGCCTGCTTCCCCTTGTGGCTGTTCCTCTGTGCTGTAACGGCGGTACGATACCGACAGGTGCGTGCACCTGCAGACAGGAGGATGTGACGCAGCTGTGGGCATGTCAAAATAGTATTCACCTGCAGCTTAAAAATGTGTATGTGTGATGGGGGGTGGTGGCTAAAATTTAGAGATTTGGGCGGCATGAAAACCATGAAGCAATAAATCGTATAGATTACCGACAGGCTGACCACAACGGGGCATGCCACCAAGCATATGACCCGGGAGACAAGGAAACAGGCGGAGCGACACGAGCACAGAACCAGCCAATTAAACCCCTGGAATCATGTAACACGCAAGGCTGCAGTCACACACAAAGGGTAAACTAGCTGGTAATTCCTGGCAATACAGCTTGCTTTGTTAGTCTCGTTCCTTTGAATACGTAGTTTTTGGACTGGAGGGCTTTCCATTTGTACGTGCAAGGGCTGTGAAGGCACCCCCCCCAGGCAGTACCACGTGGAGCATATTCCGTGGAAACTGTGCACGTACCTGTCAATCTGACAACACATCCATGACCATGATCTCTGCTCGGGGAACAGTAGACTGGTCTACATCCATGACCATGACCTCTGCTCGTGGAAAAGTAGACTGTTCTACATCCATGACCATGACCTCTGCTTGGGGAAAAGTAGACTGTTCTACATCCATGATCATGACCTCTGTTTAGGGAAAAGTACACTGTTCTACATGCATGACTATACCCTCTGCTTGGGGAAAACTAGACTGGTCTACATTTTTCCTTCTGCAAAGTCAAAAATAGCCACAAGGCCATCCAAAGATTTATTAGAAAGTCACACAACAGCTGATGTCTTCATATTAACAGTGACTGACTTTAATCACTGCTTGTGAGATCACAGTGAAGGACACAGCATGTGGGTGGAACTAAATCATGAAGCTGTTAAAAATTGTCCTGACAGTTAGTCACCATTGTGCCTCACAGTATTCCTGATTAATAGACATTTCGTTGGAAATTAAACACCCAACAGGTGTAAAATCAACAAGATGTTTGTTCCCGCTTGCCTAACGCTTAATTGAGAGCAGCTTGCAGAGTCCCAGCAGGTTCCAGTCAGCTTCCTCCTCCTACAGTCATAAACCTTCAGGGCCAGGCTTCAGTTCCTGTCCATGCAAGTCGGGTGTCCCTTGGGCCTGATTAAGCTCCACCCTTTCATTCCACCGTTATACTCATTAACTCTGACGCTCCCTCATTATTTCTCGATGGAGGGTCTTTCATTAATGTCTTATGCGAACAGGAATGATCGTAATTACTGTATATGAGACATTAATGTAAATGGCCCCTTTCTGTGGTCTCGAGAAGCATTAAACTCTAAGGCAGTCGCTTGAGGGCATTCCTGTGGACTCTGATTGTCTTTCCTGATGCCGTTTTTTTATGAGGCCGATTAAATGGCTGTCTGTTTGCACTGCCTTGCTCTGATTGACCGGTTAAAGAGACTCAGTCTGGAACAGAGCTCTTAAGGCCAGCTTATAGTTAGGCGATGAATGGTCGATAGCCGACATATCAGTCATCAACATTCCATTACGGCTCGATTTTCATATCGAACGTTGTCGCTCACAGAATGTATAAGCACATAACCGATGAAAACGCATCGCTGAAGTGGAGTCATTAATGGAATCCTTGTAGTCCACCTGTTCGGCAGCTTACAGGCACGAAAACATTGTGCTTATCAAAGTCAGATTACTGGTTCAGAAACGGGGAGTTTCCTGGTTCAGAAACGGGAAGTTTCCTGGGTCAGAAACGGGGAGTTTCCTGGGTCAGAAACTGGAAGTTTCCTTAGTCAGAAACGGGGAGTTTTCTGGGTCAGAACGGTTGTGAAACAGCAGTATTTTTGTATCATTACTCATCATATTTCAGGTGAATCATCTGCGCAGCTGACTGCAGTCCAGTCGGAGTGTGTTTCTCTCAAAGCTGCTGCAAAATGGCCGCTGGTTTGGAAGGCACACACATGCGGGGAGGCGGGGGGGGGGTGGGGGGCTGCTGTTCCTAGGACCCCTGGGCTGCACATTAACCCTGACCCCAGAGCTGACTATGCCCCCCTCCCACCAGTGCTGGGTCTGGGTGGTTCGGCTGGAGTCTGTGAGTCAGGTAGAGGGGCGCCATGCGCAAAACGGCAGATAACTGCTGTGTGGTAGCCAAGGAAACAAGCTGACAACTCCACAGGCTGCAGGAGGGGCTCTGCCCTTGTACCTGTCAGCAGGGCACTGAACCTCAACTGTCTGAGTGCGATACCCAGCAGGATACATAAAGAGTGATAAAGCGCACCCCCTCCCTCTCCCCCCCCCAGATCCCCGGAGCGGCGATGGACCGCGTGAGTCTGCTGTGGCGTTTGCGGCGGCGGGCGAGGCGGGGGGTGCTGTGCATGGGGCTGTTCTGCGTGGCCATGGGGCTCCTGTACGCCCTCTGCGCCGAAAACAGCGTCCCCGTCACCGACGCCATCTTCGGCGTGAGGGCCCGCACCCGCGCCCAGCCCCGCGCCCACTCCATCATCAAGGTGGTGCGGGCAGGGGGTGGCGGAGGGGCCAAGCCCATATTCGTCAACCCCCAGAACCACCCCGGGATCGTCCCCGGGGACCCCCACCGCCCCATCCCGGTGCTGTCCGCCCCCAACGGCACCCTGGAGGGGGGCAGGGTCGAGTCCCGCAGCAGGAAGAGGGAGCCCGGCGGGGGGGCGGGGTTTCTGTCCTGGCTGATGCCCCGCCCACTCCGGAGCCTGCTGGAGGGGATCTTTGGGAGCAAGAGGCGGACGAGTGCAGGAGGCGTGGGAAGCGACTCGGACCTTTTCGGACCCCACGGGTCACTGGGAGAGGTGTGGGACGAGCAGATGTCCAGCAGCATGCTGGGAAAGAGGCTGAGAAAGGTGGTGCAGAACTACCAGGTGAGCGAGAGAGAGAGAGGAGGGGGGAATGGTGGCAATTTATGCCCCTTGTTCTCATTCTGCTGTTTTATGTTTTTTTTGTTTGTTTTTTTTTGCCATTTTCTGTGATTCTTTCAGCTTTATGACAAAACAATGCAAAGCTTGCTTAACAGAACACTTCTCCACGTCTCTCTTTCTTTCTGCCTCCCTGTCAGGCTATGAATAAGTACGGGGTACCATTCCACACCAAGGGGGGTGCGGACAGCGGAGGGGGCCCCAAACGCACGGGTCCGGAGCTGCTGTGCCAGCTGAAAGGGAAAGTTGGGGTGACCACCCTCACCCCCGAACTCAAGCCCTTCTCCAGCCTGCCCTGGGCCCCTCTCCTGCCCCCGCGACCCCTGACCTCTGACCTGGGCCCCTTCAGGAGCTGCGCGGTGGTGTCGTCAGCGGGGTCACTGAAGCACTCTGGGCTCGGGAAGGAGATCGGTGAGAGTCCCTCAACGTTCATGCAACATCTCCCTAACGTTTCTGCAACCCTCTGCAGCAAACGCAACGTTCTCACAACGTCTCCCTAACGTTTCTGCAACGCTCTGCAGCAAACGCAACGTTCTCACAACGTCTCCCTTACGTTTCTGCAACCCTCTGCAGCAACAACGTTTATCGTGTCTCTATCATGTCTCGTACAGCAACCACCAACATGTAGTGCAGATACAAAAACTATTCTAAGACAGTTTACACAATGTCTATATGATGTCATATTCTGCTTTTATAGCAAATGAAATGGCTGCCGTGAGGGAAACCCATACTGTGTCAGTGATGATGTCAGGATTGTGGTTATTACACTGGCTGCTCCTGCTTCCCAGACTCCCATGATGCAGTGCTGCGGTTCAACGCTGCTCCCACAGTGGGCTACGAGAAGGATGTGGGCACCAAGACCACCATACGCCTCATTAACTCACAGGTACCTGGCACACACACACACACACACACACACACACACGCACACACACACACACACACAAACACACGCACACACACACACATATACACGCACACACACAAACATACACATACACACACACTCACATACACACACATACACGTGACTGAACTGTGTTATGTGCTCTCATGGTATTTCCCAGCTGAATGTTTGCTGAATAATTGCTGAGTGTTTGCAGAATGTTTGCGGAATGTTAGTTTAACGTTTGCAGAATGTTGGCTTAAGGTATGCGGAATGTATCGCAGGTGATGGCGTCAGATGATCACCGCTTCCTGTCCAGCTCCCTGTACAGCGCTGGGATCCTGGTGGCCTGGGACCCCTCCCCCTACTCCTCTGACCTGAATGAGGTGAGCCAGCTTTACCTGTAGTACACCTTTACCTGCACATCACCTTTACCTGTAGTACACCTTTACCTGCAGCACACCTTTACCTGTAGTACACCTTTAACTGCAGCACACCTTTACCTGTAGTACACCTTTACCTGCAGCACACCTTTACCTGTAGTACACCTTTACCTGCAGCACAGCTATACCTGCAGTACACCTACACATCACATTTACATGCAGCACAACCTATACCTGCAGTACACCTACACATCACATTTACATGCAGCACACCTTTACCTGCCTCACCTTACCTGCAGCACACCTTTACCTGAAAAATAGATCAGAATGTCAGTGCTGTCTCTGTGTCTGTAGTGGTACAACAGGGCAGATTACCCACACTGTCAGTGCTGTCTGTGTCTGTAGTGGTACAACAAGACGGACTACCCACACTGTCAGTGCTGTCTCTGTGTCTGTAGTGGTACAACAGACGGATTTACCCACACTGTCATGCTGTCGTGCTAGTACTGCGTACACACAGGCACGATTAACCCACACTGTCAGTGCTGTCTCGGTCTTTAGTGGAACAAGAGGATCATATGTCAGTGCTGTCTCTGTGTCTGTAGTGGTACAACAGGACGGATTACCCACACTGTCAGTGCTGTCTCTGTGTCTGTAGTGGTACAACAGGACGGATTACCCACACTGTCAGTGCTGTCTCTGTGTCTGTAGTGGTACAACAGGACGGACTACCCCATATTCCTGCAGTATCAGAAGTACCGGCGGCTGCATCCCCAGCAGCCCTTCTACATCCTCCACCCGCGCGTGGAGTGGCAGCTCTGGGACACCATACAGGCCAACATGGCCGAGGCCATCCAGAGAAACCCCCCTTCCTCTGGCCTGCTGGGTACGCCACCAAGCCTGCGTGTGTGTGTGTGAGAGCGTGTGTGTGTGTGTGTGTGTGCGTGTGTGCGTGTGTGCGTGTGTGTGTGTGTGTGTGTGTGTGTGTGTGTGTAACGCCCTCTCTCTCTCCTGCAGGGACAGTGCTGATGATGTCATTGTGTAAGGTGGTGCTGTGTGTGTGTGTGTGGTGTGTGTGCGTGCGCGTGTGCGTGTGTGTGCATGTGTGTGTGTAACGCCCTCTCTCTCTCTCTCCTGCAGGGACAGTGCTGATGATGTCATTGTGTAAGGTGGTGCATGTGTGTGTGTGTGTGTGTGCGTGAGCGTGTGCGTGTGCGTGTGTGTGCATGTGTGTGTGTAACGCCCTCTCTCTCTCTCTCCTGCAGGGACAGTGCTGATGATGTCATTGTGTAAGGTGGTGCATGTGTACGAGTTCCTGCCTTCTCGCCGTAAGACGGAGCTGTGCCACTATTACCAGCGCTTCTACGACGCGGCCTGCACGCTGGGGGCCTACCACCCCCTGCTCTACGAGAAGAACCTGGTCAAGAGGATGAACCAGGGGCCTGACCGCGACATCTTCAGCCACGGCCGAGTCACCCTGCCAGGGTTCAACAGCTTCAACTGCACACACAGGGCAATGCACTAACACTCTGGCCCGACTGACCCCATACTGACCCACGCACTGACACCCCCGATACTGACCGACCCCATACTGACCCACGCACTGACACCCCCGATACTGACCGACCCCATACTGACCCACGCACTGACACACCCGATACTGACCGACCCCATACTGACCCACGCACTGACACCCCCGATACTGACCGACCCCATACTGAACCACGCACTGACACACCCGATACTGACCGACCCCATACTGAACCACGCACTGACACACCAGATACCGACCTACACTGACTGACCCCATACTGACCCACACACTGACATACCCGACACTGACCTACACTGACTGACTCCGTATTGACCCAATACTGACCCACAAACTGACACACCCGAGACTGACCTACACTGACTGATCCCATATTGACCCCATACTGAACCACGCACTGACACACCCGATACTGACCCATGCACTGACACACCCAATACTGACCGACCCCACACTGAACCCGACTGACACACCTTGACCACCCATACTGACACGCACTGACCCATATGACCCATCATGACACACCCGATACTGACCCATGCACTGACACACCCAATACTGACCGACCCCACACTGAACCACGCACTGACACACCCGATACTGACCGGCCCTATACTGAACCACGCACTGACACACCTGATGCTGACCCACAATGACTGACCCGATACTGACCCATGCTGACTGACCCGATACTGACCCACGCACTGACATACATCATACTCACCCACACTGACACACCCAATACTGACCTACACTGACTGACCCCATACTGACCCACACCGACTGACCCCATACTGACCCACACTGTCTGATCCGATGCTGACCCAGGCACGGACACAACCAATACTGACCTACACAGTGACACCCGATGCTGACCCACACACTTACCGACCCGATACTGACCCACACACTGAGGCAACAGAGACTGACCCACACTCTCATGGACTGGAACCGACTGATGTTAGTGACTGACTGACTTGATTGACTAGCTAACAGACTGACAGACACACTGACTGACTTGATTGACTAGCTAACAGACTGACAGACACACTGACTGCTGTCATGCTTACTAACTGAACACGTGCCGAACAGATGGACAGACTGCAGTTTCCACTGACAGACAGACAGACAGACGTGTGCAGTTTCCACTGACAGACAGACAGACAGACTTGTGCAGTTTCCACTGACAGACAGACAGAGAGACTTGTGCAGTTTCCACTGACAGACAGACAGACAGACGTATGTACATGCGCACAGATGCATTGCCGGTCGCTGATACTGCTGCGGACTGCTCTATACTGGGACTGCTCTATACTGGGACTGCTCTATACTGGCCTGCACTGAAGCTGCAGTATCGCACGGTCCTCATCTTCACACTGTTGGTGTACATATACCATATGCAGTCTACACTGTGATACCGGCTTTAATCTCAAACTGTCATGCTGTACAGAAGACATGGGCCTGGAACCTCCTTTATGTAGAATGTCCCTGCATGCCTACAGTAGCTAAAGCACTGCACGTCTGGAGTTTGGCCTGAAGGCCACCGCTGTTGCACCTGAGTGGAAAGGCAAACTGCTGAAGTTGTTTTTTTTTTGTTTTTTGTTTTTTGCAAACGACTGAACACAGTGACATTTTACAGACATGCAAATGAGCATGCCAGAAAGCAACATGCCCTCAGTATGAATGATTTCTGGCCCAAAAATAAAATCACCAACCAGGGGACAGATAGGGAGATGAAGGTAGGAGGGTATGATCAGAATGAGGTGAGGTCAGTTTGTGCCAGTGCCTGGGTCAGTGCCAGGGTCAGTGCCTGGGTCAGTGCCTGGGTTAGGGTCAGGGTCAGTGCCTGGGTTAGGTTCAGG
The DNA here is from genome assembly GCF_018555375.3 of Anguilla rostrata. Taxonomy (NCBI): domain Eukaryota; kingdom Metazoa; phylum Chordata; class Actinopteri; order Anguilliformes; family Anguillidae; genus Anguilla; species Anguilla rostrata. Next base: position 53,667,908 of record NC_057941.1, read on the forward strand.
GTCAGTGCGAGGGTCAGTGCCTGGGTCTGTGCCAGTGCCAGGACAGCCAGAGGAAGACTGAAGCTGTGGCCCAGGTGTGGCCCAGCTGTGGCCCAGGTGTGGCCCAGGTGTGGCCCAGCTGTGGCCCAGCTGTGGCCCAGTGCCCCACGCACGCTCTCCACACCGTTTCACCTTGCCCTCTGGGCGGATGCGAGGGGGAACTGTGCTCTGTTTCCACCTCTCTTCTGAGAAACCAATGCAACACGAAATGAACTATTATTTTTGTATCTCTTTTTCATTTTTTTTGCATGTTGAAGATCCAACTGGAGTGAAGACTGGAACATACAATACTGGACATACGCGCACTAAACTGCCTGCTCAGGCAAGGGAAAATATATATTTTATTACGATATTTTAAGTTGTACTTTTATTGGATGGATAACTTATTTTATCATGTTCAAAAAAAATTAACCAATTTCCTTTGTTTCCAGACGTGTCAAATTACATCAGATTGCATTTGCTGCAGAATATACTGAACCCGTTTAAACTGCCCTTCTTACAGCCCAGATTGTAGGAGAGCATAGAGAGAGCTCAGCTGTCAATCTTGTGATGTCATAATTATACCCGTCATGAGTGGAGTAGTTGGCCCTGCCTGGGACAGCTTGCCTAGCTCACACTCCACACTCAGTCACTCAGCTCTTACTTTCCCGTGCAGTGGCAGTGCCCCTATTGCCAGACTCGAGCAGGTAATAGCGACAGCATGGAAAGCCGAGCGCCTGTCTGATTCCCGGAAGAGTCGCGCTGACTGTGTGATTCACACAGCCAGGACCAGCAATAGGCAGATTACACATATCTACACTCTGATATGCAGCCCTCTCATGGCAAGACAATGGGGAAATGCTGAACTATCCAGCTGGGTCTCTTTTTTGCTTCATGACACCTTGTCTGTATTCATGATAGCCCCGTTCATCCCTGTCTGGCCCTGTTCATCCCTGTTTGGCCCTGCTAATCTCCAATTGGCCCTATTCGGCCCCATTCATCCCTGTTTGGCCCTGTTCAGCCCTGTTTGGCTGTGTTCAGCCCTGTTTAGCGCTGTTCAGGCCTGTTTGGCCCTGCTAATCTTCATTTGGCCCTGTTCGACCCTGTTAATCCCTGTTTGGACCTGTTCAGCCCTGTCCAGCCCTGTTCAGCCTGGTTCGACCCTGTTCAGCCCTTTACAGTCATGTTCAGGCCTGTTGGGCCCTGTTCAACGCTGTTTGGCACTGTTCATTCCTGTTTGGCCCTGCTCAGCCCGGTACGGCCCTGTTCAGCCCTTTACAGTCTTGTTCAGGCATGTTGGGCCATGCAGAGGCAGACTCTGCATGGTTTTGCTCTCCTGCTCTTTAGCTCTTTTATCCCTGGTGCCCAGGTGTTGACTCACACCTGAGCACACAGGCCTTCCCAGGCTGCCAGTCCCAGGACATGTAAATATTCCCTGCTCCAGACACACACATAAACAGAGACAACACTGGCCCACTGAGTAATGAACTACAGCTGCATGCCTTCTGACAGCCTGCAGTGCTCCTGCTGGCCACTAGATGGCAGGCTGCAGCTTGTGCTCATCCCACACACTGCCTCCAGGTAACCGAAGCGCTCGCTTGCACCCGACTGATCAGCAGAGGCTAAACTGCACTGCTGAGGGCAGCGGAAGGCTTATCGTGCCGCTGCTCTCTCCCGTTCCGTCCCGCAGAGTCCGCGTGATGTCTCTCCGTCGTGTTTTAACTGGTGTGGCAGTGTGAGTACCCCATGTGCAGCCAGCCCAGCTGCTCCAACACTCCACCCAGCCGCTCTCCCCACTGGCACACTGCACCCCCTGCCCTCACCGGTAACGCTCCCGAACCGCACCACAATGTTAGCAGGACGTTAGCCCACTCTGTGCGCCATGCCTGTGTGTTGCTGTCTGTGTCTTAGGGCCGGAATGCTAAAAATACAAATGCAAAACCTATTATATTTAAATAATCATATTTGGGGGGGGGGGGGGTGAACTAATAATAAAGAAGTACACTGAAAGATTTGTAAAATAGTCCTTTTGTCCGTTTGTGTTAAAGCAGCTGTGTTGGTCAGCTTTCCGCCATCAGTACCCAGCAGGCAGGCAGGTCCCCTGGCTGGACTGCTCTCTTCACTCTATACCACAGAGGTGGTTTCACTGAGGCTAACACTACGGGCCTTCCAGGCAACAGTCGCACCACATAACTCTGCGTGGCCCCCTGCTGTTCTCAGTGAGCACTGCTTCAGTCTTATCTCAATATTCACTGATAAGAGAAAAAAAGCCTTAGTACCGTTGAAACACATGCTGTGCTGTAAAGTGTATGTTAAATCCATTAGATCATCACAATAATCAAAAGATAATCCTCCCTGTCAGGGAATCGAACCCAGGTCTAAAGCATGTGCTATGCTAGAAACCTGCCAAGATCACAACACATTCCAAGATAGTGACGTAAGTACCCCCGCCTGTCAGGCGGGAGCAACGGGTTCGATTCCCCGACGGGGAGGCCGTTGTTCTTTTCTTTTTAACGAGGACATTAAATAAATCAAAACAATGAAGATCGGGCACCCAAGGAGACGGCAGTGAGGTACAAGAGACTGTCTCTGGAGCAACGACTCGCCTATGCCCACCGGGGGCGGAAAAGCTGCTGATGTACACAGCTCCGCTTTCTAGCAGCCGTTGTTCAAAGTCACTAGACCATACGGAACAAACTGTCTTTTTGGTGAAACTGAAACGTGTAAGTTATCCACAATAATTGAAACAACATAACGTTATTATTGATCCGCGTCGTATAAACTTTAAGCCGGTGATAACACCTCCTTTAAATGTATAATCCCTGATGATAATACGCGCTATGTAAGATATTTATTGAATCCAACCTATTCACAGATACCCTGTGTATCACATCACACACAAATTCTAAGGCGTTGTATTGATACTTATCACTATTAATAACCGCAACTACTGCACAAAACAACTGGACAAAACAGAGTTCCAGTTGCAACTATTATACGTCATCTACCCAAAGTGCATTGCGCATCTAAAATAAAGGTGATCTCCATTGGTCAAAATTTCAGGCTTCAATTTTTTTAAATAACTGAAATTAAGCCCTACAAGTCGTAACAGGCAGGGTTCCCTTTAAGGTATTGTGCTATTAGGCCAAGTCGGTAATATTTTGTGGGGAAATCAGGGACAGTTTGCATCACTGCTGAGTCACTGTATCGCACACGTTTAGTGGACAACTGCACTTCATGTCCGTACTGTGCAGTCTCTGGCTCCAATTTGTACAACATGGTGGCACCCACAAACCACACTTCCCAGGCTTTCCTAACCCTTTTCACCAAGCCCATGGAGAGTCAATGGGTGACGTTTCAGTGACTTTGTTCATATTGTTCTGCAGTCTATGGTAAACACACTGCCAACAGAGATTTGTACAGAGACTTGGGAGAGCACCTCCAAGTTCTGCTCTAGTGGATATTGGCTGCATAAGAAGTGTACATGTGGCAGTCAGACAAAGAAAAAGTATCTCCCCGTCGGGGAATTGAACCCCGGTCTCCCGCGTGACAGGCGGGGATACTGACCACTATACTAACGAGGAAGGACATACCACCTACATAGATCAAGGGAACAGAAACATGTCACATGACTGCCATTGTCATGCCACAGCATGTCTTTGGCTAAAAATTTTTTTGAGATAGGCCTAAAGGGCAAACAGGTCACTCCTCGTTAGTATAGTGGTGAGTATCCCCGCCTGTCACGCGGGAGACCGGGGTTCGATTCCCCGACGGGGAGGCTACCTTACTTTTTAGAGTTCCATGAAGTATTGGTACACCAGACAATTTCTCCAATATTATCTGAGATTTAGGACTAGTATTTGCTTTTTTATATTTGATATGATTTTAATACTTGAAAATAATTGGTATTGGAAAAAGTTTTGATTGGTTTCCATGTTGAACATCTACAATGTAACTTTAATTCAGAAGGCTCTGAGTTTCATACAAACAATTCTCCATTTCTGGAATAAATTATTGAAGTCAAAGCATTCAAATTTCTGATTTTAAGAACGAGTGTCCCATTTAGTGGCTGAAATTAAACATGGCTTATTATTAATTAGTGGCTGGGATACATCAATTTATTGATACAATTGATACTATGAATAGTTAATTCAATAAATTACTCATAGGGTTACTAAAAGTAACTCCATCATGCGAGTAACCTGGGCATCATTTCTTTGATAAAAGCGGATTCAGTGTCATGAAGCAAGTCGCCTTTTCTCATCCAGTCTACATAACCAAGAAATATTAATATTTTCTAATTTCACAAATATCGCACCCCTAACCACAAAAATTCTGCGCTATATGTAATGTGTTGCAACTAAGATATTCACCAGATAACAAAAACTTTTTATCAGCATTTAACCATTTTTAGCCATTTCATCGTACAGGCCATAGTGAACAGTCTGCCTAATTGTAGGCAGCTGACTCCCTCTGGTGGTTAACTTTAGTATATATTTTTTAATGAAGTTAATCTGAGGCAATAAGCCTCCTAACTAACACTTCTGCTACAGTACTTTAAACCTCGTTATTTTCAGCAAATGGCCATAATGCAGTTACATGTATGGTGAAACACAACTAGAACATCTGGACTTTTTAGCAGTTATTACACAAATGTTAATAATACGGAAATTACGGTGTACATACTACAAGACTATGCATACAAACGAAGAAACAAAGTTTATTAATGTCCTGCATTCCACCAGAAGAGGGCGCCATGTACCATACTATAGCTGTAGACTAATACTAGTTGTGGCTCCTTATTCCTTGAAGAGTTTCTATATTTTGTGACAAATACAAACAAGCTTTGCGTACACTCCTAAATTACACATAAAAAATGCAGGAAAAAACATATTTCTCAATATGGTCAGCCAGTTATTTCTTCTAAACCCCAATTAAATTAGTTATCAGAACAATCGTTTACAAGGCAGGTGAAAAACTCAAGAAAAAGTCATTCAAACCATGCATACTCAATTATAAATCACATGCTGCCATTATGATGGTGGTTGCATCATCGTCACAGTGGAGTCTCTCACCAAAAAATGTATACTTTGTCTGGTAAAAGCCAAGCAACTGCTGAAGCAACTGCACTTAAGTCAATTCATAAACTTTACATTCTAGTTGAATACTTAACTGTTGAATAGGCAATACTATTTTCAGTTCAAATAATAATTCCAAATGTCATCTAAGAAGTGCTAAATATGGCCCACAGAAGCAAAAGCGTCCTTCTCGCTAGCTTAGCCTTCACAGAAATGCTTCTCGTACAAAACATAATAATAATTACCAAGATGCAAGTAACCGTACAGAACGCCAATGGTGACTACTCATTTAGGCCAACTAAGGTAGTAATATTAATGACCTAAGCTTGTTAGCCACCAAAAGCTAACTTTAGAAAACTGTTTTGTCCTTCACTTAAGTTTATTGGAAGCTTCTAAAGCGTGCAAAGGATCTTATGCTTACTGTGTGTTTATTTCTTTTATTTAAATGTCCTTGAAACATACTAGTTCTCCTCAAACTAGTTTACCTTCAAACAATAAATAGACATAACGACATAAATAGTTTCTAATAACCACCACGTCTCCCAATTACAACATCACACACAGGGCTGTATTTGCAGGTACCATTCACGCTCATAAGTCGTTTGCTGTGACCCGTTAGTGCTATAATTCATACGTTTTTTATTCTGTAGAGTTGTAAATATTTCTGTTGTTATTGCTGCATGTGTTTTTAGTAATTTCCTTAAGTTGTTTGAGTACTGTAATTTCTTGGCGCACGCTAGCTTCGACTTGCTGGAAAAGCCTCACCACGGCACCTGTGACTTCAGCTGTGACGTAAACAATATATTCTCAGCAGCGTTAGCTAGCTGTTAGCAAAATAATTATTTCGGTTGGAAAGCGGCATCGGAATTACGTGGATCCAGTGCCATTTAAGAGAGATATGTCTGCGGATAAAATCGTCAAATTTTGAACGCCAGTTTAAATCACAGACTGTGACAAGGACGGCTATGTTACTCTCCCATTCATTTTCTCCATATGGAAATTCGCCTTTGATCCACGGGAAATGGTGTTGCTTTGCGTTACGTCAGACTTACAAGCCCTATTGGAGTAGTTAATTTTATTCCAAGGTTGACAAAAGTCCGCGACAATTTCCTTCTGTGTATTTTTAGGTGCGTATAAATTTTTAGGTACGCTTTTCTCTAAGACATAAAATTGCGGGGCATTTCATTTTTTGCTGTGCAGGCGTATTTACGTGCCACTAACGTCATCTAACGGTAAAAGCTGTTTAAAAAGGAACATTCGCTGCGAGCAGGGTTCGAACCTGCGCGGGGAAACCCCATTGGATTTCGAGTCCAACGCCTTAACCTCTCGGCCATCACAGCGCCGCAGGAATGAGACCCATAGAACCAATATAAACACGCACACCAATTCAGAGCCACCAAAATCAGCTGTAACGCGACGGTCCCGGTGACTCAGCTCTGAACAAAAATCCCGCGGCTTCAGGTCGTCACAGCTTCTCAAGAAAACTAGTCATGAAACCCGAAAAAACAAACAAATTAATGAAGGTGCCACGACACTTCCGTTTTTGTACCCAGACACTGTTCAGACAGATATGACCCAATTTTCAAATGTCACTTTTTCAAACATTTAGAAATTTGTCCAACAAAAAAGTTGGATAGTGGTTGCACTCAGTATTAAGTAGACTCAAAAAATAAATTGGATTCACAAAATAAATACAAAGTTAAAAATAAAAACATTTAAAAATATTTTTTCAAATGTCAAATAAACGAAAATTCCAACCAAATGGCTTTGTTCACGAGTTCTGGGCTATTTGATTGTTTGCCCTTGTGAAAGTAAACCAGGCCAGTTTAAAAACGAAACAAAGCTCTCGGATTAAGTTCGATATTAGGGAATAGAACCTTCGCGTGTGAAAGCGCACGAAATGTGGGATCACAACCACAGAAACAGCACTTCAGCCAAATGCATAAAAATGAGTATTACAAATGTAAGATGCAAACACACCACACTGTATCGCGCTCACCTGGTTTTACGGTTGAGAAGCACCTGCATTCTGTCCGACCAGCAGTCCCCCGTAGGCCCGACGCGGCCTGGCATTCTGGCAGCCATCCAAAGGGTTTTTTCCAATACAATTTGCAGTTCATTAAGCAGTTCCAATTGCAGTCTTCAATTTATGTTACTCTGTTGTCAACAAGACAAATATAACGAGAGCCAGTCAGCGTTAAATCCATACAAGCTACTGCTGTAACTTAACAAAAACGCTGCAGTCTACTGGGGATCGTTTAGGTACTTAGCTTGCAAGCTAACTGCCTGAAAGTTATCGTACACATCTAGTGTTAGCACGCTAATGTATTGTAGGCCGACGGTAGCCTTGTTTAGGGATACAATCTAGCAAGCATCAACAACCTCCAAAACTAGTTGCGAACTTAGACTAACTAGCTAACGTAATTCAATTTCATTTCTAAAGCGACCTACCGCTAATATAGGAAGCATCAACTCAAGCTAGCTCAATTTAACCAGCCAGCTAACGTTAGACTAGTACATTATCTTGCAAGCTAAGGGCGTGAGATGAAGAAATGTATTATTTTCTCTTAGAGGTTATATGCGTTTGTGAAATTAATGTTCTACTTTGTGACTGAAGCCTGAAAGACGACGTCAACGTTACTGCAGAGTTATCCAGCTAACATTTAGCATTTATCTGTACCTCTAACTGGGCGCGGCTCCACCACTGTGAGCTCTTTACACCGAACTGGACGTTCGTTTTAAATATGGCGACGGCACAGTTTAAATTTGCGCAGCTGCAGGCGATTGGTTGTCCAAGGTAGGGTCTGCTTGTCAACAGAGATTCTCAACAATGATACTGCGATTTTTGGGCTGGTTCCCAAAAACGCAAGTTATGAAATAAGTATCGATACCCCTCTGTCTTTAAATCAAAGGCGATTCCAGTGACTGGGGCGGGAGGCGTCTGACTGAATTCCAGTTGTCATCATGTTATCCAAAACTCTAAAACAGTTGCCAACCTTGCCTGTTCATAAAATTAAACTCTGACTTAATCCTCTCCAAACCCAATCCTATCACACTTTCCCCACCACATAAAGATCTGTGTACTTTTTGGCCAATTGTTTTCCGTTTCAGGAACAGAAATAAAAAATAAAAAAATGTAATGAATGGTTATTCGACATTAATTTTAAAAACAGTGATTGACCAAGGAGAATCAAATAGTTATTCGTGTTGCTGACAGATTTTAAACATAAAATGAAAGCTTTACAGTTTGTAGTCCTAACAAGACCAGGTTAAAACCTAGTATATGACTGGACCTAACACACGTGATCCGGCCGACCAATGGTGTAACTTCATCACTCAGTCAGTCAGTCAGTCAGTCAGTCAGTCACTCACAGACATTCAAATTTGTAGGGCTGGCCCCACTGTTGAGGTCTAGCCAAAAAACGGAAGTGAGTTCGCATTTTTGAGCCATGGGTTCCCTTGGCAGATTTCCAGTACATTTTTTCCCATTTCGTTTTCTGCAGAAAATAATGTGTGTTTTTAACTTAGACCTAAGACAGATTCACATTTTATTCGAAGAGATAAAGTACACCCATTCATACCGCAACCGTGAGTTTCAAAGCCGTTACGTGCTTTTAAAAAGTAAGTAGCTAACAAGTTGCTACATTGAAACTACAATAACGGTCTCAAACGAAAACGATTGGCCAAAAAGTATACATGTATACAAGTATCCATGAAATATGTGTGCTTAAGTTGGTGCAGTGTAGTTTACTGTATAGCAGTCAAATGTTTTTTAAAGTCCATTGCCATTTACTGAGATTAAGTCTTGTGTTGGAACTTGTGTTCCATCATGACTACAAATCAGACTGTTGGGTGTGGTAATGTTTAAGCAAAAACATTACATTGGACATGATGGTGTAAAAACTTTTCATTGGCTGGTGTGCATTGATTTTGAGGTGTGCTCCAGTTCCAAAAATAAAATTCTATTAATTTGAGAGGATCAGCACAGAGTTCTCTGTGCTACTAAGGAGAAACATAGGCCTCAAACTAGGCCTCTGAAATTAACTACCTGAAACTTACAAAGTAGAGGCTTTTATTCCATGCAAAGGTATTTTCGGTGATAGCAGTTCTATTCATTCTTCATACATACTAATGATCTTACACAAACTTCATGAAATCATGAACTAACCAGTACAAGGAATATGTGGATGTGCAGTGATGACCTAGTTTACACCTGGCCTTGCAGTTTCTAAGTCAGAACTTAACCACACACCTGTACAGGTCCAGCAATAAACAGGCACTGAAAAAAGATGAATACTTCCAATTCCAAAACATTTTATTCCCCATAATTTCAATAGCATTACATGTATAATAAAAAGAGTAAACTTGTACATGAAACAGTAAGCCTGAGACTGTGAGATTTGGCAAATAGATCTTGTGGTCTGGACAGACGCCTGGGTACCTCCCTGTTCTTTGAGACTGTGTGGATGATATTGCACTCTTGTCCAGTGTTATTTATCCTGTTCAGGAATCAGTTAGGAAAATGTGCCCAAACTTTTATCATTCTTGCAACATGCAACACATGCGTTCGGTTGAGCTGAGCATCAAAAGAAAGAAATTGAAATCTGTAAAAGCTACAAGTTAGCACGTAATGGCTGTCTGTAAATATCTGAATGTTATATATAAAAGCATGCAGTTGTGTGGGGTTGATAAAGATTGCTACAGTGTTGTCACACTTCCTGTGGGCCACTTCCTGTGGTGATCAGATGGCCACACTGTTCTCAATGCGATCTGGAGACAGGTAAGGGTATGGCAGCAGCAGCTTGTGGTTCCTCTCCGCAATCTCCCTGCTGACGACTTTCAGCTCTATCTGCAGTGTTTCCACAAGCCTCTGGGGGGCACCACTGCTGAAGTGGGCCTCACGGTAATGGCCCAGAGGAACCTTGGCAAGGGAAAGTGAAAGGGAGATGGGTTGTGTGAAGTGAAAAGCGAGAATGAGAAAGAAAAGAGAGATAGTTTTGTGGTTAGCTGGGTTTGGTTAGCTGAGTTGGGATATTTGGGTTGGGATAGTTGTGTGGTCAGTTGGGTTGGTGGGTTGGGATCACTGGGATCAGTTAGCTGGGTTAAGATGGCTGGGTTTAGTAAGCTGTTTGGGTTAGGGTTAGGGCTGGGTAGGGTTCATACTCACAAAGTCCAGGGATGGTCGGGACAGCAAGGTAAGGGTGGTGAGGATGCTGCAGGTGGCGTTGGCCGGGGGCAGGATGGACAGCAGGTCATCCCTGCTCACGGAGCCCTTGGACTGCGGAGGGGGGCAGGCCATGGTCGCCGGGCAGTTTGGCATCCACAGGCTAAAATCTGTCTGAGTGGACAAACAGACCAGCCCAGTTCACCGGACGGGTGGTGTTCCGTCTCTGACAGTGCATGAAGTGGCCTCTGGTCTGCCTGAAGCTCATGCAAACTCAGGGTTAATTTGACTTAATCAGTCGTCCCTCTCTGACCCGTTTTACGACATTCCAGTGTGTAACTCTGATGAATCAGTGAGCAGACAAAAAGGAGTCCCTTTTCTCACCTGGGAGAAGTTCACAGCAGCATGCAGCGCCGAGCAGCTATAGATCACCATGGTAACAAACTTGCTGAGCTCCGTTTTTGACTGGAAGGCTTGAGGAAAGCCTAGAGACAGGAGCGTGAGATCAAACTCCAGTTCTGTTGGAGGTATGCAAGGGGTTATGCCCTATGTGCTTTCATGGGGCCAGAGGTCAATTTAGGTGACAGGTCTTTCCTCGTTAGTATAGTGGTCAGTATCCCCGCCTGTCACGCGGGAGACCGGGGTTCAATTCCCCGACGGGGAGGCTGTATTTATTTATTTGTTGTTGTTGTTTATTTATTTTTTTTTTAAAAACCAGCAGATCCTGTGCCCCCTTAGCACTGGACCCATCTCCAGGACCACCAGGATAAGCTGCTGCTCTTGGTGAGTAATGGTGTGTGAGTGTGTGGACAACAGTGTGTGTATGTGGTGTGTGAGTATGTGAGTGTGTGAGTATGAGGTGTGTGAGTATGTGAGTGTGTGAGTATGCAGTGTGTAAGTATGTGAGTGTGTGAGTATGTGGTGTGTGAGTATGGAGTATGCGGTGTGTGAGTATGTGAGTGTATGGATATGTGAGTGTGTGAAGAAGTGGTGTGTGAGTATGTGAGTGTGTGAGGATGTGACCTGTGTCGCTCTGTCCCAGGGCCCCGTATGTGAAGATCTCCTGGATCCACATCTGCAGCTCTGTGTCCTGCTGGATGTCCCTGTCACTCGGGTAGTACAGGTCCACCCAGGACCCTACAAACCTGCACACACACACACACACACACACACACACACACACACATACACACACATCAATATCCTCCCTAAAAATTCTGCGCGCACACACACACACACACAGACTCACACACACACACACGCACACAACCTCACACACACACACATACACACACAGCACATCACCTCTAGCAACACTGCAGACACACAAACAATAACTCCCTACCTGTGTAGAGCACCCCACACTCTTAGTGCATCCTGGGAATAGTAGTTTATGGGGAGGCCTCCCACGCCCCTGTCACTCAGGTCCTCCGGCACACAGAGGGCGCTGTACCTCAGCTGCTCTGTGCCTTTCTGCAATAGCACTGGTATCCCCTCCAAACCGACGGCAGCAAACTACCACACACAAACACACACGCACACACACCACAAACACACACACGCACACAAACGCATGTACACACACACACAACCGCAACACCGTACACCACACACGACACACCACACAACACCCACAAGCAATATCATACTTGAAGCATTACAAGACAAAACAACCGAGTTACAAGCCAATACATTAAACTCATGAGATACGTTTTAGTGGCATGAAAGTGCTCTCAGGTAAAGTAATACTTAAGCCCAGTGAATCTGTCTTGAGAGGGACGTACAAGAGCGTGAACCGAGATATCAAGTATACTTCAAACTCTTCTGTATAAGAGGGACACAACTGCACACTCAGAACCTGCAGTCAGACACAACACTCAGACACACAACACTCATAATGAACACACACTCTCACACTCACACACACGCAGTCAGACACACACACACTCAGACACACAGGCACACACACTCACACACACACTCTCACTCTCACACACACACACACACACATACCTTGTCAAACACGCCACCCGGGGCCAGGAGTGACAGTCGGGCCTGGATGTTGATTTGCAGAGTGGTCCACACATGCGGCATGAGCACCTAATACAGCACACACACACACACACACACACACATACACCACACACACGCGCACACGCACACGAACACAGATACAGACACAATGAGAAAATAAATTAACTTCAGGCGTCTCTCCAGGCAAGGTTGCCACATCCTGTGCAGAAAGCTTGCGGGCATGATTATCAGTCCACCGCAGGAGATTCTAAATTGTTTCTAATAACATGAATAAAGAATACAAGCACAGATAGTCATCCATGTGCTCGGAGCTGATCAGGGGGAGCGACGTAATGCAGCACTGGCATCCCTGCCTACCTGGTACAGCGGGTGCACTTCGGGAAGCTGCCTGAGGGTGGCAGTGCAGTACACCTCTCCGAGCAGGTGAGTGTACAGGAAGTGGATAAGCAGCTGGTGACACTGGAATTCTGCACACCTGACCCACATCTTGGCCAGCAACCAATCGGCTTCCGAGTCAGAGGGCACAAACACCGGATTCTGTGGTCCAGGTGTCTGCTGCAGCTGTCAATCAAGACATGTGAAAGTTGTGATTCCAGCTGGTTTCCGGTCACACACCACCACCCACCCCGACGCGCCCTGGAAACTGGGATCAAATCTCAAAGTGATCAGCCAGATGCATGGCTGAAGGCAGCTGAGATTTTGTGAAACATTTTTCATCCTGAGCGAGCAAAGGCCAGGCGTTCGATGAGGAAAGGCCAATCAGGAGAATGCGGCGAAACCCAGTTCAGAGTCACCCTCCCAGATAAATCACGATGACCCTCTTACAGGCCCCAGCAGAGCTGGGTCTCCCTGCCAGTACCTGAATGGCGATGGGCTTCAGCTCCCCCTGCTGGCTGTAGTGCAGAAGGCACAGAGGCGCCGCAAGGTAATGTTGCTTTCCGTTGATCTTGTTGACCGGAACTCCGTCCAGAACTTTATAATCCAGGATATAAAGGGTTCCTCTCTGCAGAGTGAAACAGGTCACAGCAGCGCACTGATGTCATGATGATGTCGTGATGATGCAATGCTCCCAAAAGCAGTGCTATATTACCTGCCCCTGTGGTCTTCTGAGCGTGCCCAGTACCTGAGATGCTTTTCAACAGTGACACACACACACACACACACACACACACACGTGGACACACCTCCATCTCCTGCTCCAATGAGGAGCCCTCTGGCAGGAATGGGCGGAGCATGTCTGAGCTGACGGACAGGTTGGGCGGGACCTGGTGGATCTGTCGCAGCATCAGGGGGTTGCAGCCATTTAGGGTCTGATAGCCGAAAAACGAGTCTTCTGACCAGTGGGACTGAACGAACTCTGCATGGGGAGGGGGCAGGAGAAACTGTGTGTGTGTGTGTGTGTGTGAGGGACAGAGAGTGTGTGTGTGTGTGTGTGTGAGGGACAGAGAGTGTGTGTGTGTGTGTGTGAGGGACAGAGAGAGTGTGTGTGTGTGTACATCCTACTTGCAGCGCTGTTGTCTCCGATATTGAAGGTGAACAGTGTGCAGAGCTCCTCGAAGCTGCTCCAGCTCCTGTCAGTAAAGCCCTTCAGATAGTACGTCTCAGTCCCCGGGCTGGGAGAGAGAAAGCCTCTAAATGAGCAGTGAACACACAGGGTCACAGCCGACAATACCCCTTTGCTTTCAGAGACACAGAGATATGTGTGAGATTCTCAGGGTACTGCTGACATTTGGGATATGTTTTATGGGTATAAGTAACATTTGCGGTAACTCTAAGGAGTACGAGAGAGATTTGGGGTACCTCTTGTGAGTATGAGTAAGATTTGGGGTACCTCTGGCGAGTATAAATGAGGTTGGGTTCCAGTGGCTTCAGGCTGTTAAAGTCCACACAGCTTGCGACTCCCTCTGCGAATGTCTTCCACCTACAGGGCAGAACAAGAAATGCATGATGGTCAGGTAGATAGTGAGAGGACCAGAGTCTGGAGAGCAAGTGTAAGGAGTCAAAAATAAGTAAAGTCACAGGAACGAAAACACAGTAAAAGAAAGGAAGGTGGAGAGATAGAAAGAGAGAGACAGGGATGAAGAAAGATTTTTTAAAAAGAGGCTTACCTGAAATGCTGCTGTTTGGTCTGAAGCTCTCTGGCTCTGTGCTCTTTCAGTATCTGCAGAGTCTCTGAGTTCACAGTACAAACTGTGTGTGTGTGTGTGTGTGTGTGTGTATGTATGTGTGTGATTGCGTGTGTGGGAGAGAGAGATAAATAAATCTTATAAAGGTTAAACACACTTCCACTTTCAAAAACCCCACGCTGGCTTCTCCTGTATTTCTCCCCCACCCCCATCCCACCCTCACCCTCACCCTCACCCTCACCCTTCCCTCTCCCTCTCTCCCTTTCACTCCTCAATGCTCTCTTTCTCTTCATCTCTGACTCGTCTCCCTCCCTGTCTCTCTGCCCTGCCCCCAATTGGTGCTACTTACCCTGCCCGTTCCGCAGCTCAATGTCTCCATCTGCTGGCCGCAGCCACTTATTGCAGGGGAACTGCTGTACCTGGCGGCCGGCCATGCTGCAGCTGCTCACCTCCACGGCCTCGCAGTGCCAGTCCTGCTCGGGGAAGCCGGATCGGGCCTGCAAACGCAGCCGCACCAGCACCACCGGGCCCAGAGCTACCTCCGCCTTCACTGTCACTGCACAGGCCTGCCACACAAACACACCCACTCTAAGGCTGATTACTGCACAGGCCTGCCACACAAACACACCCACTCTCAGGCTGATTACTGCACAGGCCTGCCACACAAACACACCCACTCTCAGGCTGATTACTGCACAGGCCTGCCACACAAACACACCCACTCTCAGGCTGATTACTGCACAGACCTGCCACACAAACACACCCACTCTCAGGCTGATTACTGCACAGACCTGCCACACAAACACACCCACTCTAAGGCTGATTACTGCACAGGCCTGCCACACAAACACACCCACTCTCAGGCTGATTACTGCACAGGCCTGCCACACAAACACACCCACTCTCAGGCTGATTACTGCACAGGCCTGCCACACAACACACCCACTCTAAGGCTGATTACTGCACAGACCTGCCACACAAACACACCCACTCTCAGGCTGATTACTGCACAGGCCTGCCACACAAACACACCCACTCTCAGGCTGATTACTGCACAGGCCTGCCACACAAACACACCCACTCTCAGGCTGATTACTGCACAGGCCTGCCACACAAACACACCCACTCTCAGGCTGATTACTGCACAGGCCTGCCACACAAACACACCCACTCTAAGGCTGATTACTGCACAGACCTGCCACACAAACACACCCACTCTCAGGCTGATTACTGCACAGGCCTGCCACACAAACACACCCACTCTAGGCTGATTACTGCACAGGCCTGCCACACAAACACACCCACTCTCAGGCTGATTACTGCACAGGCCTGCCACACAAACACACCCACTCTCAGGCTGATTACTGCACAGGCCTGCCACACAAACACACCCACTCTCAGGCTGATTACTGCACAGGCCTGCCACACAAACACACCCACTCTCAGGCTGATTACTGCACAGGCCTGCCACACAAACACACCCACTCTCAGGCTGATTACTGCACAGGCCTGCCACACAAACACACCTACTCTCAGGCTGATTACTGCACAGGCCTGCCACACAAACACACCCACTCTCAGGCTGATTACTGCACAGGCCTGCCACACAAACACACCCACTCTAAGGCTGATTCTACTCATGAGCTGTGAAACTACATGAGTCAGTGGAAACCAGCCCTGATCCTGGAGATCTACCGTCCTGTAGGTTTACACTCCAACCCTAAGAAAGCACACCTCATTCAACAGCTAGAGATCTCATTGAGCTGCTAATTAGTGGAGTCAGGTGTGCCAAAGTAGGGTTGAAATAAAAACCTACAGGATGGTAGATCTCCAGCGACAGGGTTGGTTAGCACTGACCTAGGCATGTAGCTATGTAGCCTTAGAGGTGTCTACGGTTTGCCAGAAGACACCCTGACTACGTGGTGGAGGAATAAGTCAGATGAAATATTATGGATTCTACGCAGCGTGCATCGCCGGTCTCACTCACGGCCTCATGCTACTCACCGAACCAGGGGTTAGGCACTGGCACTCGTGGTCCAATGACGCGGGCGGACTTTCACCTTGCGCACCAATCAGAGTGATCTGCACGCTGCAGTAAGAGCCGGAGCGTGGCACCCGCGACGTTCGGAGAGTCACCTCGTACACCACCATCTACAGGGGTGGCGTGGCGCAAAAGGGAACAAAACACAAAGAGCAACCACAAATGAGTCTGACAAAGTCTTGCAGTCTGAAAAGCAGAACACAAAGAGCAGCAACGAATGAGTCTGAAAAGCAGAACACAAAGAGCAGCAGCGAATGAGTCTGAAAAGCAGAACACAAAGAGCAACAGAAAATGGAGGGTAACAATTGGAGGGTTGGGAGGGAGAAGGAGAGGTAGTTCAATTGACTGACAACTAATCTAACTTAAGTTTTTTTTTTAACCACCTAATGAGTATCTACTTTTTCTCAATCTTTCTTGGTCCAGTGTTGATGGTGCTCGGCCCCCTGAAGTCTTTACTTCTTGTTAACAGCACGTAGCAAGGGCTTTTTTTTTTTTTTTTTTGCAGATACACATCTGAGAAACTGGTCTCTCTCTCTACTTGCAATGAGCTCTTCCTGTCAGTGTGGTGTGGGTTAATGACAGTTTCTTTTTATAGACACCACAAGACATTTGTCTTGTTCCTCAGATGTTATACTTATTCTTTCTGGTCTTCTCCATCACTCCCCATCAGCTGGACCCTTCTGAGTGTGCACTGAACTCTTTCGAGCTCTGCTTCTTGAAATATTAAGCTTCTTTGCAATTTCTCACTGGGAATAACCTTGCCACCGTATGTTAACTTGGCTCCATGCATCTAAGCTTCTAAACACCTTCTTTGCCATATTGCAACTTTGGTGCCTATTTTACTTATACTACAGGCCAGTGGTATTAGACTATGTGTGGTTTAAAAAACTTTTAAAAGATTTCAGTCACTTTAACTACCCCACCTCCACCTCACACTTTGCAAAATGATTGCATAGACTTCCAACAATTTGTTTAATTGCAATTAAAGCCAGAGAAGGCTTTATGTTGAGGCTTCATGTTGAGGTGTCTAAGATTGTTTTAAAGTAAAACTTATCTTTTTGTGTGTTTTTTTTTTAAGGTAGACATTGAAACAAGTTTGTACGTTGGTTTGTTATTCAATAATTGCACGTAAATTAACTGAATCCTTCTCCACCTAAAGTTAAAAAAATAAAAACCACAGATGGCGTAATACTTTTGGCTTGTACAGTAATCACATCTATCCTGCAGACAATGTGATGGTAACGATATGAAACGTAATAAGCCAACATGAATTTGCATGTGCTATGTCGCACAAGAACAAACGCAGGCTATAGTCATTTTTATCTGTATTTGAATTGCAAATCTGTTAGCACTGCATAGCAAGTTCCACCAGTTCCATATTTCAGTCTACCACAAAGCTTTATTTTAAAATGTATTTCATTTATTTACTGAAAACTACTATCAGAGCTGCACTCAGAGAACTGGCATTCCACTGAGCTGAGTTACTGTTCATAGGGAGATATGCTAACTATACTAAAAGAGTATATCTGGGTTTCAAACAATAAACTAATTTTAAGAGGCAAATACTGCGATAGATTGGCAGTCTGTCCAGGGTGTATTCCTGCCTCTTGCCCAAGGCACGGTGGGATAGGCTCCAGCACTCCCTGTTACCCTGTCCAGCGGGTATAGATACTAGATGGATGGATGGATGGATGGATGGATAATAGGCAAATATTCAATCATAAAATGACTTAGCAGCAGGACGAGACAAAATGCATAGTGGCGGGTGACCCAATCTAAATATATACAATAATAATAATACCTTTATTTATATATCACCTTTCAACCACTACAATGCAGCTGAAAGTGCTTTCCAAACATACTCAAATAAAATATAATATAGGAAAACATGATAAAATAGAGTAAGTATAGAATGATAAAATAGGTTAATATATAAAACAGTAAAGTTTAAAACATAATAAAAGCACATATTAAAACGGTCAAACCAAAGAGTTATAAAAAGAAAAAAGAAAAGCTAATTGAAGGCTAAATTAAAAGAGGAGTCTTGAGCTGTTTCTTAAAACTGTACAGTAGTTGTCTGACGGATAGCAATTGGTATCCTTTATAGCATAAAAACTGAACATGGCTTCGCCGGATTTATTTGAATTGCTCTTCAAGTTAAACTTTGTAACTATAACTTTCTGCGCTGCAGTGCAGTCCAACCCCATCAACCAGCCGGCCTAAACAACCCAGCAGCAGCGACCAAGGCTGCTGTATGCCCTCATCTGTGCCGATCAGAAAGCAACAGATCGCTGCTAAGATTTCACAGACTATGCAGTCCTCAAGTACCGATGCTTACCTCGGTTTTACTGTGGGAGCCGATTGTACCCAAGTAGCGACGGCAGCGCAGCGTGTGACCCTGCACCTCGAGCAGAGCTCTAAGCCTCGTTGGTCCGCGGCGGTCGGTTTTTATATGTGTGGGCGTACCCGCTGGCGGGAGAGAGCAGATACAAGGAAGTTTTGCTCTGTTGACTCAACAATTATGACGGAAATGATGTTGGTCGTGGAAGGTAGTTACACCCAATAAGTTAGCAAAGCACACTCACCAACCAGTTCATTGGGTGCACCTATCTAGCACTGGGTAGGATCCCTTTAGCCTGCAGAGCAGCCTGAATTCTTCATGGTATGGATTCAATGAGGAACATGGCATGGTGTTCTGCTTACTGGGCTTAGATGTGTGTTGTGCATTCAGAGATGGCCTTATGCACGGCACTGTTGCTAACAGATGTTATCTGAGCATCTGTGGCCTTTCTGTTAGCTTAAACAAATCTGTCCATTCTCATAAACAAGGTGTTTTCACCTGCAGATCATCCATTCAGTAGATGTGTTGGTTTTATTAAGCATACTTCTCAGTAAACTCTAGAGACTGTACTGTGTGAAAATCTCAGGAGGGCAGCTGTTTCTGAGATGCTGGAACTACCACGTCTGGCACCGACAATCATACCATGGCCAAAGCCACTTCGGTCATGCATCTTGCCCATTCTAATGTTTGGAGGAGCAGGCAAAAAAATAAAACCTCCCCACCATGTCTGCATGCGTTATATACTGAGTTGCAGCTACATGATTCACGGTTTGGACTAGCAGGGTATTTGTGTTAACAACTAGGTGTACCTAATAAAGCGGACAGTGTGTGCATTTTTTTCTCTTCTTTTAAATAAACCATTTCTTTTTGGGCTATTTGAAAAATAAATAAATAAATAAGTAAAACTTACACCACCCCCTAAATCTGAAAGGGATGCACTTCCTGAAGTAATCTGATACATGCTGCCTGCCAAAGTGTAACTTGGCGAGATCCCAATTTTATTTCAGTTCTAGTGTAGTATGTCTTCTATTGGCCCCGACAGCTTCTGCACAAGATAAAAGATTTCAGATATTTAGCGACAGATGTTTCTGACGGTCTGTCAGCTTTAGGGAATTCGGTCCCATAAATAAACAAGAACTGAAGATGGCCGGAGTACAGGCCTGGCAGAGCATCACGGAAGAAGACACCCAGCGTCTGGTGATGTCTGTGGGTCACAGACTTCAGGCAGTTATCAAATACAAAGGATCTGCAACCAAATACTAAATATGACCTTATAAATATATACCTTATTTCAGATTATTCATATTCATTTTTAATTGAAATTCCATGTGTTGGAGTACAGAGCCAAAACAACAAAATTGTGTCATTGTCCCAGTACTTTTACATTGAACTGTCAGAATCATATGAACGAATGACTATTCAAGCTGTATAGTCATTTGCAGGGACAATGCTTATGTTCATATGCTAGGAACAAGCAAATATTTCATTTCCAATCAGCTGATGGGAAATATTAACAGGCGGATGTGTAAAAAGGAGTGGAGATGCCGGGGATTGAACCCGGGGCCTCATACATGCGAAGCATGCGCTCTACCACTGAGCTACATCCCCACGTGATTAGGTATAAAAAATTTGTAATACTTTTTGTTCGTGTAGACGTCAAATGTGTAAAAACACGTAGGTTTAACTTAACGTTTGAACAGATCGTTTCTTCTAATCGTTGCATGGTGATGTTTGCAAAAATTAATGTAGCGAGTTAAGTCCCTGCTAGCTTCAGATTGTTTTGAACAAAAACCGGCGAACTAACTGACGTTAGTTGCTACAATACAAAATATAGTTCCCTGACAGACAGCCTACAACAACATATTGTTACGTCTGGATTGTTCGAACATTTTGTATTATGCCTTTTAACGGTATTTGGCTGGCCAAATTGTACACGTGCATTTAATTATAAATGTGCTTTTCCTAAACCAGCAGTTTATTTTGCGACGAAAAAAAATTACACGGCTCTCCGCACATATCTATATATACATTGGATGGGTAATGCTCCCTCTATGGGCTGCGATGGCCGAGTGGTTAAGGCGTTGGACTTGAAATCCAATGGGGTCTCCCCGCGCAGGTTCGAACCCTGCTCGCAGCGTTTCTTTTGCGTCATCTGCACCTACATACTTAAACACTACAAAAACCCAACATTTACATTTCTTCCAAACTTTATGCTGTTATCACTAACACAAAAACACAGACCCAATTGCACACAGGCTGGCAGAGTGTTGTACTGTCGATAATTTTCTGAGTGTCTGTAAATTCAACCCTTTGAAGAGTAGGTGTCTTGAAATGTTTTTCAAAATTCTAAGTTGGTGTTCTAGAACTCTGTTGCTTAGAATTACCAGTGGTGATTGTGACATCAGGATAAAAGAGTTCAGTTAAGAACTTCCTAATCACATATTTGCGATCACACACCTTAAAGGGGTTAAAGGCGACTCAAATTTGACGGAAAGCTCTGCAGTGCAGGCCCTCGTGCTACTTTGAATGCCTCTTTCGCCCACCATGTCTGCGCCTCCCTCGACTTTGCCCCCCTGTCCCCCGCCCAAGCGTTATCAAACACCTGATTTAATGTCCCGCCAAACACAGAGGCCCTGACGCATGCCTCATTTTGCTAACAGTGGTATATTAAATGTTTTCGGTGAAATCTACCCGCTGCTCACTGCTGAAATGTTCCGCCTGCTCTCCAGGCTCAGCGCTGTCCGCTGGCAGACCTGTCTCAGGGAATGACTCATCCCCCCTGCTTGCGGGCGAGAGCCGCTGTCCAGCAGGACATTCTGCAGAACTCACGCCCACGTGGAGCGGCGTGGAGGCGCTGAACTCACGCCCCCGTGGAGCGGCGTGGAGGTGCTGAACTCACGCCCACGTGGAGCGGCGTGGAGGCGCTGAACTCACGCCCCCCGTGGAGCGGCGTGGAGGTGCTGAACTCACACCCACGTGGAGCGGTGTGGAGGCGCTGAACTCATGCCCCCGTGGGCCGGACCAGTGTGGAGGCGCTGAACTCACGCCCACGTGGAGCGGCGTGGAGGCGCTGAACTCACGCCAACGTGGAGTGTCATGGAGGCGCTGAACTCAAGCCCACGTGGAGCGGTGTGGAGGCGCTGAACTCACGCCCCCGTGGGCCGGACCAGTGTGGAGGCGCTGAACTCATGCCCACGTGGAGCGGTGTGGAGGCGCTGAACTCACGCCCCCGTGGAGTGTCATGGAGGTGCTGAACTCACGCCCCCGTGGGCCGGACCAGTGCGGAGGCGCTGAACTCAAGCCCACGTGGAGCGGTGTGGAGGCGCTGAACTCATGCCCACGTGGAGCGGACTGGTGTGGAGGCCACTGCCACAGCGTCTGGGCTGTTTAGCAGAAGGCACATTATCCAGGGATGGAGAAAGCAGGGGAAACAAAGAAAGGACAATGAGGGGAGTGGAGGTGCGTGTGTGTGTGTGTGAGTGTATGTGAGTGTGTGTGTGTGTGTGTGTGTGTGTGTGTGTGTGTGTGTGTATGTGTGCAAGTCTGTGTGTGTGTGTGAGTGTATGTGAGTGTGTGTGTGCGTGTGAGTGCGCAAGGCTGTGTGTGGGTGTGTGTCTGTGTCTGTGTGTGTGCACGTCTGTGTGTGTGTGTGTGTGAGCGTATGTGAGTGTGTGCGTGTGAGTGTGCGAGTCTGTGTGTGTGTGTGTTTGTGTGTGTGCATGTGAGTGTGTGTATGTGTGCGAGTCTGTGTGTGTGTGAGTGCATGTGAGTGTGTGTGTGCGTGTGAGTGTACAAGTCTGTGTGTGTGTGTGTGTGTGTGTGCATGTGAGTGTGTGTATGTGTGCGAGTCTGTGTGTGTGTGTGAGTGCATGTGAGTGTGTGTGTGCGTGTGAGTGTACAAGTCTGTGTGTGTGTGTGTGTGTGTGCATGTGAGTGTGTGTATGTGTGCGAGTCTGTGTGTGGGTGTGTGTCTGTGTATGTGTGTGACTCTGTGTGTGTGTGTGTGTGTGTGTGCATGTGAGTGTGTGTGTGTGAGTGTATGTGAGTGTGTGTGTGCATGTGAGTGTGTGTATGTGTGCGAGTCTGTGTGTGGGTGTGTGTCTGTGTATGTGTGTGTGTGTGTGCACGTCTGTGTGTGTGTGTGTGTGTGTGTGTGCATGTGTGTCTCTGTGGGTTGAGGATGTTTCTAGACAGTGAAACGTGTGTTATCTCTGAATCTTATAGTGGGGGTGTTGTTCTCGTGTTATCTCCTCTCTGGTTATCTGTTGCTGGGCTGCAGCAAGGCTGTGAAAATGGTGGTAATGAAAGCAGAGGAAAGCAAAGCGCCTTGTTTGCAGATATCGCTGAGCGATACCCTCATACCCTCACTACAAATGGGGGGGTGGGTGTGCACCCGACCGCCGAGGGACAGGAAGTGACATCACAATGAAGAGGGGGGGCGGGGGGTGTACATGAGAAAGCACATTCTACTGCACTTTTTTTGTAAAACATTCTAACTGTGTATATATTTTTTTTATTTTAAAACTTTTAGTTCACCTTAATAGATTGGGTGAAACTGAATAAAATATAAATCACCACTTCTCAGATGAAGATTCCATTATAACAAAAAATGTGTTTTTGAAGAATAATACTTGAAGGAATGATACATTCCAGTTTATACATTTTTCGTTCCGTTACACATCAGTGACATTGACAACAATGACAAGACTAAAAGCTAGAATCATAAATATATATGAGTCACTGGCGTTTATATGAGTGGAGCTGGCTACAGCACAAAGACAATTATAACAATGTCCGCAGAAGATAATGAGAGCTGTCTCCGAGATCGATTTCTGACTGCACTGTTCATTCTGCATTTCCGAAGACAACCTGTCTGTGCCATTTAAATGATGATACAGAGGCTGTGACACACACAAAGTCTTTGAAAAGAACTGACTAACAGGTGTACTGAACGGGAAAAAAAATGTTTGGTGGTGTCAGAGCTAGTGAGTAACAGCTAGCGAATAATAGCGGTTTATCATGGTGGTTTATAGCAATCATTACTGCTGCCGGAGGAGCCAGGGTTATAGGACAGACATGAAATAGCCTGAAGCTGCATCTCTGAAGGGCTGAAACCAGGCAAAATGCACACTCAGTAAACGTGACCCCCCACCCCATTCTGCCCCGCATTAAAACGACATGCGACTGATCCTAACTGATCTTTCAGCTGCAAGTGAGACCTCCTACCAACACTGGAAATTGGCATATATTTATTGTCCCGATTGGGAAAAAAATAAACTTTTTTAAGATGACTTTAGGCCCCTTCCTGGCACACGTGTGGGAGGGAGTCTGTGACTAAGAGAAAGCTCCATAATGCGCAGGGAGATTAATCAGTAGAGTAGGTGAGGTGCATGCTGGGAAAGGCAGCAGGGAACGATGCTGAAAAACAGCGTGCTGACAGTGCCGACAGCTCTCGTTGGCTGTTAATGAAAAGAGATAAAAGCCAAGTGACAGCTGACCGCATGTCAGAGTCCACATCCTGTCCATTCCACAGATAAAGCTCCCCAAAGAGACGCCTACTCCTGCTGCTGCAACAGACACACTCCCTGCACATGCAGATTTCTCAGGTCACATCCCATTGGTCGATTGTGAAGTCTGAGAGGAGGCTGTAATGCTACACTTAAGCTATTGTTACAGAGATTGTTGTTCTGTTGTTCACTTTTTTTGCATGCTGTTGATGTTTGGTGCCCACTGTTGTTGTTTTTCAATTGCTTAAGAAAGGGAAATGTATCTGAAGTGGTATAAAGTAGTGGTGTTGGGGAGCCAGCAGGGGGCAATCTTCTATCAGGCAAAATATACCCCAGTGCAGTGAGGGGGACACTGTGCTGTTGGAGATGCTGTCTTTCAGATGAGACGTTAAACCGAGGTCCTGACTCAGTGTGGTCATTAAAGACCCCATGACACTTGTTACAAAGAGTAGGGGGTTCCCCAGTGTCCTGCCTAAATTCCCAACCTGGCTAATTGCTACCTAATTGTTCCCTGATTTAATTGTCTAAAAAATGTTCTCTCCCTCTCTACCTTAGCTAATTCTGGTGCAAAATGGCTGCTGTACATCACCCAGGTGGGGGCTACACAGTGGCGGTGGGTGAGGTGAGCTCCCACTCATCACCGTAAATCACTTTTAGCAATCAGAAAAGTGCTATACAAATGGAATGATTAATTTATTCATTCATAATCGTGTGTGAGTCTTGTGCGTGTGTGTGCTTGTGTTTTGTAGGCTGAGTTTTCCAGCTTGGTTTTCCTGTTACTGGATGTCACATTTCTGTGTGCTCTTGTTGATATGCTCTGATATGTAAGGTATCTTTCAGTGACAGGCTTTTAAGTCGCTCGGGATAAAAGCATCAGACAAATAAATACATAAAGTGAGGCTTGTCATGCCTCTGGGAGCCAAAACGGTGTTACTATGGAAACAACGTTCTCCTTCGGTGATCAGTTTTCTTCCCATCAAAGTACTTGAATAGGGAGACAAAGGCGAGTTGTCTTGGCAACACCGAACGGCAAACTCGTTAATCCTCGGGTGGCTAGATGTGCGGGGCGCGCATGCGCAAGCGGCGTGACGAGTTTTCTGGTTTCCTGCCTCTGTCCATTCGGCGATTCGGGTCTTACAGATGCTGTTAATGGCTGAATCCTGTTTGAAATGTTAACCTTTTCGGGGACTGAAACTGAGAAAAATACTTGAACATTAGGCTTGGACCGGGAGACAAGTGCGACAGAGACATCCCTGCCCAAGATCGTGGAAGAAGCTGGCAAGATGGTAAGTTTCGGTTCAGTGCTGTAGCCTAACGTCAGCTAGTCTACATTACTTAGCAAGGTTTAACATTATCAGGTTATTTCTCCGTGTAGAATGGGAAGAGCCCCAGCGAAGGCAACTGACGGCAACGAGCTTTTCGTTTATGCTGGTTATCAGGCATTTGCCGTACTAGTTACACAGCAGCACGACACTATCCCGATTTGCCTATCTTAGTTTTAGCTTAGCTCCCTTGCCGGTTCCCTATCATACGAGCTACCTGTACCTAAAATGGCAACTACTCGGGAACAGGTAGGCTATCTCAACGCCACGCTGTGTACAGTCACGCCCAGATAGATTCCAAAGCGAAGCGCAGATCAGTTAGTCGATTGCCGGCATCCAGAGTCGTAGCCATGCGTCAAGTTTTGGCTGATCAGCTGGTGTGAGCTGTCATCATATTAAGCGAATACCACGTAGTGACAACGTCAGATCAGGTTGTGGGGCCACGGTCATAACAGTAGCCTGTCCTGTCAAGTTAACTTGCCAGTTCATTATTTTGGTAATGTTTATTTATAGCTTAATATTGTTTGCTATATAGCAGGCTATCTGTTGACTTTGTAAAATGGGACCGGTTGCGACTTAGGTTTAGATAGATACGGGTCGTCAGTTATTCCAAGCGAAGCAACGAGTTGTCTGGTTAGTTGGGATAACCGTAACTTTTTACTGTGAAATTAATGTCCTCTTATATGTCTTTACCAACATTAAGGTCGTTGTTTCTCAGTTTCTAAAAATAGCCTATATATATTCAAGTTCCTAATTGCTGGGATTCATGATGAGTTATTTGCATAATTAAACAAAGACATAATGAAAAGCTATTAATGTTAACTGGTCACGTGGCAACTAAACAGCTGAACCTTTTTTTAGCAGTTGAACCATTTCGGCGGAATTAATTTTACCATTGACCAGCTTCCGCGTTCACCTGCTTCACCGCAGGTACAGTGCAGTGCTATGACCAGGCTGGCTTGAGACTGAGCAGCGGTCCCAGTCTCCCTCCCACTGGTTCTCACGCTGTCAGTCCAAGTCTGTCTACTCATTCTTCATTCTGTCTCTCTTTCCCTCTCCGCGGGTCGGGGATGAACTCCCTTGTGTTCGGTTTGTCAGCCCGAATTAGCGCGCCCGCCAGTTGCCAGTGTCATGTGGCCGTCGTCTCTCGTCAGGGTAACCGCACAGACACTAGCCGCAGTAAGTAGCCTGCCGGGCTGTCTGGTGGAAGCTAGTATGGCTGCAGTATCCTCGCTAATATAATGTACGATTGTTTAGAGCAGTTCTTGCTTCGGAATGTGTGATGCGTTCACGTGGAAATGCCTCGAAGGAGTGTTAATATTTGTCCCCTGACGTGGTCACAACAAAATGCATTGTCTCGCTCCACTTCTAAGTTCGTGTTGGTTTAGTTTGAGCGCCAGACGTAGAGAGAAAACCGGAATTACTCAACCGACCGCACGTTTTGCATGAGAGGCGTTGGCTAGGTGTTTGGTTTTTAGAATTTGCCTCGCAGGAACACTGGGCCCTCTCTCCGTCTCTCAAACTTCTCTGGAATAGCGCTCGAGAGAGTCGGGCCGTTGTTTTTTAACGACCAAACTGTATTCACAGCTTTGTGTGTGTGTGTTTGTTTGTCTGTGTTTATCATATTTGTTTAAACTCTTTGAACAGCTTCCGCCTTTTATGGAAGCACGTGTTGTGAAAGCGACAGGTAGGCGGTCAGCCAACCGGAGAGAACACGCCCCTGTACGTCAGTGGGGGAGATAATATTCTGGAACTGGGGGGAATTAGAGCAGGTATTTTAAGAAGAGAGTAAAAAGTAAAACAGGAATTACCTGAATTTCAGGTTTTTACAGCCTGTGCTCATTTGAAACTGCACAGTTGGCTAAAAGTGCACATGGACATATGCACATACATGCACCTGTATGTATGTATGTTTTGCCATGATACACTGGATGATATTTTTATATAAATGAACCCGTTTGATTACATAATGTGTTTCATGGATTTTTCTTGCCCTGGTTTGTATCTGCCAAGGTCCACCACTCAAAACAGAAAGAAAGGATCACACAGAGCAGTTCCATCATACATTTTCAGTTGCCAGTTAACTGTATGCATCAGTGGCAGTGTACAAATAAAAAGCATTCACGCAATCTACTGTAATAATAGAAAGGTGATTAATTTGAGCCAACAGGCTAACACACAGGCTATGTAGCCTACAAACAGCATTTTACACTTTTTGCCAGATCAGTCCCTCACATGATAGAGACATATTCATGTAACCTTTCAAGGTGAGATCACAAATATGGGATTAGAATGTTCTTAACTTTACATTCTAATGCTGATGTAACAATCACTACTGGTAATTGAAAGGAATGGAGTTCTAGAACACTGACATGGAATGTTGGGGGGAAAAAACATTTCAAAAAAAAGAAAAAACCCTACTCTTCAAAGGGTTAATTCTGCTTATAAACACCCTGCTTTCCCGATGGCAGGGGTTCATATGTGCCCCCCCGGAAACCACTGGCCTGAATAACTGTGTGCTGCATGACAGTGCTTACCTGGGAGTCAAGTAAATATTATCAGACCTAAAACCAGAAGTAAAAAAGTATGATTTTTTTTTTTTAAAAGCATGGTATGTAATTTGCTAATTCTAGGTTTCCGATGTAATTTCATTCCTGTTCAGTATTTTCTCTTCTGCCTATTTTCTTCTCTGTTCATAATTGTCAGTTGATAACTATACACTTAAAGTGGCTCAATACAGCAGGGATGTCATGCATCCATTGGAATATGGAGTATAAATGATTTTGGATGAAAACATTGGATTGACAGGGTATTAATTGAGGATAAAACCTGTCAAAATGTAGTCAATGAATCATTCAATTAGTGTGCAATTAAATGTAAATGACCTTCTGAAATAAGTGTATGAAAATTATTATTGAATAATTGAATTAATATTCCACTATTCCATTCTAAATTAAATATTTAACATATAATTCAGATTTAATTTATGGACTTTTAATTGTGCATTTATTTTATGATCTCGTTTAGTGATTCAGATTGTCACAGCCTTTGTTCTTGCAAGCTGAAGTTTTATTTTAATGGCAGCAAAAAGTGCCTAAGTGAGCTTCCTTTAAATGGGTACTTATCTGTATTGTGCAGTAGCGACTGCACGATTTGACAGTGTTGTGATGTTTGTTGTGATGTACTGTGAAGTGTTACCATGACTTAAAGATGAAGCTCAGACCCCTGCACATGGGTCTCTGTGCAACTGCGTCTCACCCCAGATTCCAGGCCAGATTTTGATCCAGGATTCACTGAGAGGAGGCCAAATTGGCCCCCTGCTATTTTTTAGCAGGCCACTGTGAAATGTCAGGGAGTCAAAATAAAAACAGAAATACCCTGGAAGTAAATTTAAACTTAAATTTTTTTAATTTTATTGTAAAAACAATATATTAATAAATATTTAAGTAGGCTAACTGGCTAATCTTTTATTTTAAAAACACTCCATGAACGATACCTTCATTGAATGTAGTTTTGTGTTTTTTACAATAAAAGTTGAATTAATGTATATATTTCAGTAAATTAATTTGTTCTTTTATTATTACTATTATTATTATTATTATTATTCACTCTTCAGGATGCAACTCCCACAGTTTTAAAGCTAAACATACCAAACTTGTTTGTCAAACTTCCACCCACCTATAAGGGGGTTTGCTGTTTGTTAAGCAATACAATTTGTAAGTCTTAAATTCTAAAGCTTTTAAAAACTGACCCATTGAGTTAACATTGGTAGAATGCTTAGTTTACAGCAGAAAATACCAGTATGGCAGTTGAAAAAACGATGTCCCTTTACCATGGTACCGGCCGTGTTATTATTATTTTTTTTTTTGCTGCAAAAAATTCTCTACTATAGCTAATATGCTTTGGTAGCTAAGTAGTTTAGCCCGCTAGTAAGCTCACTAGCTAGCCCAACATTACCAAAATAACACTGACTAAACAGACTCATGGCTAATGGCTAGATGGTCAACTAGCTAGCTGGCGGACAAGGAATGCTAACTGTTATGCTTTTGTGAAGCTAGTTAGCTCACTTATTTGCGACATTCTGTTACGTTACTGCTTGCGATGACCCCTGACCTCTGGCTTTGCTCGCATGCGGCAGATGCGCTTCATGCTGCTGTTCAGCCGGCAGGGGAAGCTGCGGCTGCAGAAGTGGTACACACCCACGGCGGAGCGGGACAAGAAGAAGATGGTGCGCGAGCTCATGCAGGTGGTGCTGGCCCGCAAGCCCAAGATGTGCAGCTTCCTGGAGTGGAGGGACCTGAAGATCGTCTACAAGAGGTACGTTACTCAGAACCCAGGTTCTGTAGGGCAGGAGCCCAGGTTCTGTAGGGAAGGAGCTCCCAGCCTCCTTCTGAAAGTGTGAATGGTCTGAACGAGCTATGAGCGTGTCGTGTGTGAGCGGTCGTGTGTGGAGAGTGTGTTGTGTGTGTGAGATGGGGTTGGAGCGTGTGTCGTGTGTGTGAGAGCTGTGTCTGTGGTGAGAGGTCTGTGTGTGAGTGTTCTGTGTGTGTGAGAGCGGTGTCTGTGTGTGTGAGAGCTGTGTCTGTGTGTGTGAGACGGTGTCTGTGTGTGTGAGAGCGTGTGTCTGTGTGTGTGAGAGCGTGTGTCTGTGTGTGTGAGAGTGTGTGTGTCTGTGTGTGTGAGAGCGCGTGTCTGTGTGTGTGAGAGCATGTGTCTGTGTGTGTGAGAGCGTGTGTCTGTGTGTGTGAGAGTGTGTGTGTGTGAGAGCGTGTGTCTGTGTGTGAGAGCGTGTGTCTGTGTGTGTGAGAGCGTGTGTCTGTGTGTGAGAGCGTGTGTCTGTGTGTGTGAGAGCGTGTGTCTGTGTGTGTGAGAGCGTGTGTCTGTGTGTGTGAGAGCGTGTGTCTGTGTGTGTGAGAGCGTGTGTCTGTGTGTGTGAGAGTGTGTCTGTGTGTGTGAGAGCGTGTGTCTGTGTGTGTGAGGCTGTGTTGTGTGTGAGAGCGTGTGTTGTGTGAGAGTGTGTGTTGTGAGAGCTGTGTGTGTGAGAGCGTGTGTCTGCGTGTGTGAGAGTGTGTGTTTGTGTGTGTGAGAGCGTGTGTCTGTGTGTGTGAGTGTGTGTGTCTGTGAGAGCATGTGTGTGTGAGAGCGTGTGTCTGTGTGTGTGAGAGCGTGTGTCTGTGTGTGTGAGAGCGTGTGTCTGTGTGTGAGTGTGTGTCTGTGTGTGTGAGAGCGTGTGTCTGTGTGTGTGAGTGTGTGTGTCCGTGTGTGTGTGAGAGAGTGTGTGTCTGTGTGTGTGAGAGCGTGTGTCTGTGTGTGTGAGAGCGTGTGTCTGTGTGTGTGAGAGCGTGTGTCTGTGTGTGAGTGTGTGTGTCCGTGTGTGTGTGAGAGTGTGTGTCTGTGTGTGTGAGAGTGTGTGTGAGAGTGTGTGTCTGTGTGTGACTGTGTGTGTGTTTGTGTGTAACACACACTCCCCCTCTCTCTCTGCAGGTATGCCAGCCTGTATTTCTGCTGTGTGGTGGAGGAGCAGGATAACGAGCTCATCACCCTGGAGATCATCCACCGCTTTGTGGAGCTGCTGGATAAGTACTTCGGCAGCGTGAGTCACTCTCTCCCTCTCCCTCTCATCCCCCCCTTCATTCCCCTTCTCCGAAGCGCGCGTGAGTCAGTCCGCCTCTCCGCCTCTCCCCCTCTCTCCCCGGCCGCGGCACGCCCCCTTTCTCCCCCTCTCCTCCGCTCATCCCCCTCTCCTCCGCTCAATTAGGCCTGATTGGTAAGAGAACTGGAAGCATAAACAGAGCAGTAATATTAGAGCTGCTCCTTTCATCTTTCATCTCCCTCTCGCTCCCTCCTTCCCTTTCTTCCGTCTCATCTTTTCCCCCCTCTCCCCCTTTCATCATTTCCAATCCCCTCTCACCCCCCCGTCCCCTCAGGTGTGCGAGTTGGACATCATCTTTAACTTTGAGAAGGCCTACTTCATCCTGGACGAGTTTCTGATGGGCGGGGAGATCCAGGACACGTCCAAGAAGAGTGTCCTGAAGGCCATCGAGCAGGCGGACCTGCTGCAGGAGGTGTGTGTGTGTGTGAGAGAGAGAGAGGGTGTGTGTGTGTGTGTGTGTGTGTGTGTGTGCACGTGTAAGAGAGAGAGAGGGTGTGTGTG
The DNA here is from genome assembly GCF_018555375.3 of Anguilla rostrata. Taxonomy (NCBI): domain Eukaryota; kingdom Metazoa; phylum Chordata; class Actinopteri; order Anguilliformes; family Anguillidae; genus Anguilla; species Anguilla rostrata. The sequence goes on from NC_057941.1 coordinate 53,699,693, forward strand.
TGTGTATGTGTGCGCGCGTGTGTGTGTGTGTGTGTGTGTGGGTATGAGAAAATGTTTGAGCGTGTGTGTGTGAGAGAGAGAGAGAGAGGGTGTGTGCGTGTGCATGTGCATGAATCTTACTCCCTCTCTGTTAACCAGTAGATTCTTTATATTCATAAACGCAATAACTTGAGCTGTGGACAGTGAGGCCGGTCACACCAGCGGCCCAGCCTGGCAGGTCAGGTGGCTGAATCACAGCTCCAGTCCAGGTTTGACGCAGTGCTGGGTACTCCAGCCTGCAGGTGAGCGCTGACCCCAGACAGACTGAGTGGCCTGTTTGAATGGGAATATTAATGTGTTTTTCCACCATGTTGACGTGGCAAATATGTTGCTGTGCTTGGAATGTAAAGTGAGACAGTGGTACATCAGTGAAAACCTGAAGACTCACTCTCTCTCTCAACCCCCCCCTCTCTCAATCTCTCTCTCTCTCACCCCCCCCTCTCTCTCTCACTCACTACCCCCCCCCCTCAGGAGGACGAGTCTCCTAGAAGTGTGCTGGAGGAGATGGGGCTGGCGTAGTCTGCAGGGCGGGGACTACAGACCTTAAAAGGACAGGGTGGGAGGAGCCTTTGTGCTGCAAGAGGAGGAGTTTGACTTGTGGAAGAAACCAGGACAAAGGAGATGAATGGAACCATAAAAAAAAAGAAAATTGGAACTAAAAAAAAGTGGGTCTGAATTCTTAAATACTGGGGGGTTGGGGTGGGGGGTGTGGTAAGAAAAATTTGCAACAAAAAAGGATATATTTTCTCTTTGCTATTAATGGGGTATGATGTGAATTCTGAGTGTATTTAAGCATGGCTGTGGCCTGTAACTTTTTTTTTTTTTTCGGAGGTGGGGGGCTTTGGAGGGTGAACAGCGATCTGCTGTGGTTGGCTTTTAGGAGGCGGAGCCTGATCTGGCACCCCTCGCAGGCATTACTGCCTAGCCCTCAGTTTCCCCGGTAACCGCTGGCCTGCCATGACCGTGCCTGAGACAAACCCGTGGTTGATTGGCGTTCTCATCCCCCCCCCCCCCAAACAGGGGAAAGGGTGCTGCCGGTCAGCGGGGGGGAGGGAGGCGGGCGGGGGTCTTATCTGCCGCGGCTCAGACGTGGTGGGGGTGGGGCACCCTCTTCCTGGGGTTGTTCAGACCTGATAACCCCCGTCACCTCTTCCAGAAACACTCAAAATGACGCGCGCTTTAGATGGAGATCGTCAGAGTAATCCATTAACGGATCAGGTCCTGGGTCTGCCTGAGGACAGATAGCGAGTGACTCGCGACAGGCCCTGGCAGGTCCCCTCTGTGTTTAGGGGGCGGAGCCCAGAGGCTCACCTATGATTGGCCTTCTTGATTTTTTTTATTTTTTATGTTTGTTTTTTATTTTCACTGTTTCCAAAGAGATTACTTCCGTCTTTCTGCCTGTAAGACAGCAGTCAGGGAATGGAGAGACCGAATAACGGGAACAGAGAGGAGGAAGAGTAGGGCCTAAGGCCTCTGCTCGCTGGCGAATCACACCGAGGCACTCGAGTCTTACCGAGCGTGCGTTTCCCGCGGAGCACGGACTCACCGGGGGTGAGGGTTTACCCACAGGACACTAACCCTAACGGTGTGGGTTTACCCACAGGACACTAACCCTAACGGTGTGGGTTTACCCACAGGACTGTAGTCCTAACGGTGTGGGTTTACCCACAGGACACTAATCCTAACGGTGTGGGTTTACCCACAGGACTGTAATCCTAACGGTGTGGGTTTACCCACAGGACTGTAGTCCTAACGGTGTGGGTTTACCCACAGGACTGTAGTCCTAACGGTGTGGGTTTACCCACAGGACTGTAGTCCTAACGGTGTGGGTTTACCCACAGGACTGTAATCCTAACGGTGTGGGTTTACCCACAGGACTGTAGTCCTAACGGTGTGGGTTTACCCACAGGACTGTAGTCCTAACGGTGTGGGTTTACCCACAGGACTGTAGTCCTAACGGTGTGGGTTTACCCGCAGGACTGTAATCCTAACGGTGTGGGTTTACCCCAGGACTGTAGTCCTAACGGTGTGGGTTTACCCCAGGACTGTAGTCCTAACGGTGTGGGTTTACCCCAGGACTGTAGTCCTACGGTGTGGTTTACCCAGGACTTAGTCTAACGGTGTGGGTTTACCCACAGGACTGTAGTCCTAACGGTGTGGGTTTACCCACAGGAATGTAATCCTAACGGTGTGGGTTTACCCACAGGACTGTAATCCTGGGTGCATGTCTAACATACTGTATCAAAGTCCCAACATAAAAAGGGAAGAATGTTCAGATTTTATTTTATAATAAACAATAAGTGCTTAAAAAAAGATGAAAGACTTGAATCAGTTTGTCCAAGAACTTCTGTGTTTGTGGAGGTGAATGCAGAGGTGTGTGTGTGCGTGCGCGTGTGTGCGTGTAAACAGCAGGACCAGCATATCCGTCATGGCGAATAAGTGATTTGTGTGTGTGAAGTGGCAAAATTTCATGCATGTATGCACGTGTGTGTGTTTACGCCTTTGGGATGAATTGAAACACTGACTGTGAGCCAGGCCTTATTGCCCAACATCAGTGCCCATCCTCACTAATGCTCTTGTGGCTGAATGGAAACGAATCCCTGCAGCCATGTTCCAAACTCTAGTGTAAAGCTTTCCCAGAAGAGTGGAGGCTTTATAGTGGCAAAGGGGGGAGCAACTCCATCTTAATGCCACAGTTTTGGAAAGAGATGTTCAATAGAGATGTCTTGTGTACTGTGTAGCGTGTGTGTTTGTGTGGTGTGTGTGTCTAGAGTGTGCATGTCTGTAGTGTGTGTGTGTGTGCGCATGCGTGTTTGAGAGAAAGCGAGAGGGAGAGAGAGAGAGAGGTGATATTAAGTGGGGATGAGTCAGTAATCCTTTCTGACAGCACTACAGTGAAACCAGACTGCACCAAAATCCATTCCATGGCTTTCTGCGCAGACAACAAAGGAAATTGGGTTTGAGAGAGAATGGGAGGGGAGGCGAAAGAGAGAGAGAGGGGTCATGAAGTGTATGAAAGGGAAGGCATCAAATAAAAGAGAAAAGAGAGGACCCCCAACACTCTTCTCCAATTTTCTGACGTCTTTAACTAAAATACCCGTCCTCAATTACCCCCCTCCTCCTCCCCCGCATCTCCGGGAAAAAATGAGTCGAAGACACACACAAAAAACGGCGGCAATATTCTAATAAAGAACATGTCTGCACATTTTTGCCCTGTCTGTTTCTTTCCATTTGATTATTTTCGATCCCGAAGCGTAGCCGCAAAATAACCTATAATAGGCTAATGAATAAACACGTAATTGTGACTAATTAAGCACATACATGAACTAAACGCACATTTCAACGTCAAAATTATCACACACGTCTTGCTTTGCTATTTTACTGCTTGTCGACATATTTTGGAGGTTTACAGTTAAACTTTTTGTGCACACAATGGATTCGTGCACGATGACGCCATCGACGGCCCACGGCAGAGTTGCGTCCATCAAAGAAGAACAATTGACTTCTGCCCGTTGCTAGACAACTCGATATACACAGTCAGAGAATAAGGTAAGGTGTCTGGAATATAGATAGCTCGTTGGTGACAGTGACATCATGATACCACTTCATCTATATGCCAACAACATAATTTATGAATTTAGCTAGCTAGTAAATGTTTTACCATTGGCTCTATGTGCATTAGTGCATTAGCATGTATGAAATCTATAACGTCAGCGTAAAAAACGATTTGGATGACGTCAAATGTTATCTCCAACAGTTTCAACCACCAGTGCGACTAATGAAGCCTTGAAACTTTCCTTTGGCAATACAAAAATAGATTCACCTTTAGAACTTTAGAAATTTCAGCCAATAATACACAGGTAGGAGTGTGACGTGTAAAATGCTACATGTTAGGCTCTTGAATTCTCCCATGTTCTGAAATTATCGTGCTTATTTTTGTTTGCTTGCGGTCGGTGCTCATTTAAACAGAAACCCATAAGAATACACATAACAAATTTGTGATAATGGTAAAATTCAACGAGCCTGCGTCAACCATGGGTGCAACTTAAAAATAAAAAACGGTTTGAACTCACAGAAGACAGTAGCTGGGTGCAAAACCGCAGGCCTCCACGCGCCGCATCCCTCCTCGCGCTGCAGGATGGCTCTGTACTCGTAGCATGGAAGAATCTTAACACAAAAACGGGGAGACATAAATGTTGTGGTTTGCATAGTGCAATACTCGTTTTGCTTTCACAAATACACCTATTAAATCTTAACAACTTCAAAAAATATGTGTCAGGACTTGTGCCTCCGACCTATAGCCCATTATCTAAATGTTCAATTGTTTAAATGAACCGATTTGAAACAGACGCGCGCACACTACAGATACTCACATCTGGGCCTCAAAGGCAAGGGCCTGTTACTCAAAGCAGGGGGGTATTTCACCAAGCTGTGGAAGAAAAGCCGGGCATACGAAAATAAACTTCGCTTGAATTCGCCAGGTTACATCGTCTGGATCAGTTCCGTTTCATGGACCTTGGTAGCGTCTCAAGAGTTGATGCTTGATGAAAGCCAGGTGTGCAGTGAAGTTACGTGCGCGTTCATGGACCACAGACCGAGTAAGTGAATATCGATTGAAACATTCGATCCAAGTAAAATGGCCAAAAGAACGTGCAGCATCGTTTACAGCCGTGAGCAGGAACTCATAATGCATTTTTATGAAGATTACGAGCCTATATTTACAAAAAATGCAATACGACAGTAGTTAAAAAAGCTAGAGACGCAGCCTAGGAATCGATTATCGAGCGAATAATTACTTAAGTTAGTCCTATTGCGCAATCAGTGCTATGCGCTATAGTGTGTGTTCAGTTTTTCGGTCCAATCCCAGCGAGACTGAAAGGACCGTAACACAAATCGAGCTGAAAAAAATGGGCAGAGCCAGGCCATTTGACCTCTATGTTAATGAAGAGGCCAATCAGAGTAGCAGATCATCCATGGTGAAATGATGACCACACAGCCAGACAGCTGTGGCAAATCTAACGGTGCAAAGTGCAAAAATTATAGGCCTGCATATATAGGCTAGGGGTTAGTGTGTATGCTATTTGGTTATGCTGACTGTGCATGTTGAATGAGGTGTGCTTTGTTAGGGTTGGAGTGAAAGCCTACAGGACGGTAGATCTCCAGGAGCAGGGTTGGGCAGCCCTGCTCTAGCTGTTGAATGAGGTGTGCTTTGTTAGGGTTGGAGTGAAACCTTACAGGAAGGTAGATCTCCAGGAACAGGGTTTGGCAGCCCTGGTCTAAGTCTCTTCAGCTCAATCAAGATCTTCAAATCAGGTTGTCTGGTGTTTCAGTCAGAAGAAAAGCAGTGGCCTAACTAACTGAACCACAGCAATGGGCTAAATTAACACGATTCTGCACAGATGGTCACTAAATTCACAAATGAAAAAGCAGTCAATGTTCAGGCCTCCTGTCTAAATAAACTTAGTTGGCAGACAGAAACATTGTATGATCCACGACTGTGCTGTGTGCAGAGTTGTCTGTTTAAATGGCTCATTCAAAATGGTTCCTTACAAATAATTCTATACAATTTTTATATCATGTTGCACATTGGTGTGGCATGTTGGACAGGATGCAAACCGGTTTCTCTTTCCATGTCACTTCATTATAAATTCAAAAGTAGTTCTGTTTCAGCTGCCTTGCTTTATCTGGTGGGTGCTGTGCGTGCTTGAGTGTGTGCATTTGTGTTTGTGGGAAATAGTGTCTTTCCAAGCATGTGTGAATTTATTAGCATATGATTTTGGGCAAGTGTATGACTGGATATGTAAGTGTGTGTGCGCTATGTGAATATGTATGTGTGTGTGTGTGTGTGTGTGTGTGTGTGTGTGAGTGCATGTGTTGTACGGTATGTGTGTGGAGTACGGTGTGTGTGCGTTTTGGTGGAGGTACTGCAGTGTGTGTGTGTGTGTGTGCGGTGTGTGTGCGATGTGTGTGTTTTGGTGAAGGTGGAGGTACTACAGTGTGTGTGTGTGGAGTACGGTGTGTGTGCGATTTGGTGAAGGTGGAGGTACTGCAGTGTGTGTGTGTGTGTGTGTGTGCAGTGTGTGTGTTTTGGTGAAGGTGGAGGTACTGCAGTGTGTGTGTGCGGTGTGTGTGTTTTGGTGAAGGTGGAGGTACTGCAGTGTGTGTGTGCGGTGTGTGTGTTTTGGTGAAGGTGGAGGTACTGCAGTGTGTGTGTGTGTGTGTGTGTGTGCGGTGTGTGTGTTTTGGTGAAGGTGGAGGTACTGCAGTGTGCGTGTTGTGTGGTGTGTGTGTTTTGGCGGAAGGTGGAGGTACTGCAGTGTGTGTGTGTGTGTGTGTGTGCGGTGTGTGTGTTTTGGTGAAGGTGGAGGTACTGCAGTGTGTGTGTATGACTCACCCCTCAATCATGTGACTCATCAATCACTGCAGTTTCATTATCACCCCTCTCCCTCTCTCCCTCCCTCTCTCTCTTTCTCTCTCTTTTTCTCTTCCTCCTTACGGGCTGATTACATGGTTAAGCATCCCTCCTCCTCTCTAACCTTCCTGCTTTTCTCTTCCTTTTCTCCCCTTTTCTCTCTATGCTCTCTCTCTCTTTCTCTCTCCCCTGTGAGTCAACCATTCACCACCCTCTTTGTCTTCTTTTCTTCCTTCATTAAACTCCATCCTTCTTTCTCTCCCTCCCAAAGTATGAAGCACAGACAGCTCTGATTTATGTGTGTGCGTGTGTGTGTGTGCATGTGCGTGTGCATGTGTGTGTGTGAGCATGTGTGTGCGTGCATGAGTGTGTAAGCCTGTGTGCATGTGCATGTATGTGTGTGTGTGCATGTGCGTGTGTGTGTGTGTGTGTGTGTGTGTGTGTGTGTGTGTGTGTGTGTGTGTGTGTGTGTGTGTTTTTAAGGGCTTAATATCAGACATGATCACGCATATTACTGCACACAGAATATTTTCTCAGATTTGTTATCAACTCAAAACCCACCTACCACCACCAGCTACTCAAAAAAACATACTGCACACCTCACACACACTCGCTGTCCAGCAACCATGCATTGTTAAAATACTAATAATAATAATTATAATAATAATAACAGCAGCTTTATTTATATAGCACCTTTCATACATTAAAATGCAGCTCAAAGTGCTTTCCAAGCATAATAACAAAACATAAAACATAGTAAGGATAGAATGACAAAATAACATATATAAAGTTAAAAACATTAAAAATAAAAGTGTATAATAAAAGCAGATATCTTTTTTTTTTTTTTTAAGTACAACCGAAGAGGGAAAAAATAAATAATAATACTAAATAAAATAAAATAAATCAGAATAAAAAAGAAAGCTAGATGAATGTAAGGTTAAGAAATTAGTCTTGGGCTGTTGCTTTAGACTGTGTGCAGTAGTCGCCTGACTGATAGCAGCATTGGTATTACATTCCAAGCCTTCGGATCAGAAAAACAGGACACGGCTTCACCTGATTTCTTATGTTTTATTCCTGGAATGTCAAGTAAGAAGCCAGCTGATGATCTAAGTGGTTTGGCTTGGAACCCATGCTGACAGCCAATCAGAAATGGTGCTAAACCGTTAAGAGCTTTGTGAACCAAGAGAAGCACTTTTAAAATCAATCCTGAAAGACACCCGGAGCCAGAACAGCAGTGATGTGTTCAGATTTCCTTGATTTACTTAAGATTCTGGCAGCGGCGTTTTGTGCAAGTTGTAATCTATCAATCAGCTTCTTTGGCAGTCCCTGTCAAGAGTGCATTGCAATAAAAACAAATCCATGTGTCTGCTTCAGAGTATCAATAAAAATAAACCTATTTAACACCTCACTAGCTGAAAAAACTGAAGTTTTTTTTGACCGGATTACTTTCCCCTCAAACTCCAGCGGTTGGGAGCACAAGCTTGAAACATTTGCATGAATATATTTTAAGTGGAGTACGGGAGTGCAGTGTTTGAGTGCTCCTACGCCTACCTCTCTCCAGGTGTGTTCGTGATCTGACATCATCAGGACCGCAGCCAATGGGGGCTTAGGATTTGGAGGGCCTCTGTGCACGTCTTCGGCCTCTTCTTCTTCAGCCAGAGATGACACGCACAGCCAATCACGGGCTGCCAGCCTCAGTGTGCAAGAATGCGGGTTGCGTGCACTTACATGAACTTTACCTGTAATCCCACTGTTCTGGGACTGTGGGGTTGTGCTCGAGACCAGGATGTGGTCTCCTGCGGAATTGTGGGATATATATTTTTTTAAACTACAGCAGCATACTTATGATTTATCTCTCCAAAAAGGCATTAAAAAAACTAGATCGTAATAAAATAGTTGCTTTTATTCATTTGTCTCTTTTAGCAAAACTAGTAATAGACATGCTGTTATTTACACCCAGGCCACGCGTGTTTATTCAGCAATGCACAACACACATCTGGAACAACAGGAACAAAGACGCGTCCTTTCACAAGACTCAAAACGTTTACTCGGGTACGCTAGTCATCATCAGTACACGGTTTTTTTTCTTACTTTTTTTTTAATTTTTTTTTTTACTTTTTGCAATGATCACAGTTTATTCAAAGAAGCAACTTTTTAAGTTTTTTTTTTTAAGTTTTTTTTTTTTAGGAGATGCAAGTACACACAGACGTGCAGATTCTTTCGTTCTTAATCTCTTTTGGCTCACCTCTCCCTTCCTCCTCTCCTTCTCTTCCTCCTAATTCCTTTCATTACTGTCCATCCTTTTTATTTCTCAAATTTCTCCAAAGAAAAAACATAAATGTTTGTAATGTTTCTACTCTGTCTCTCTGCCCAGTCCATGTTTGGTAGTACTGATGAGAGCAGGTTCCTCATCCCCACAATGGGTGGGTTTACTGTGTTCTGTCAATCAATCAATGAGCCAATGAAAACAGCTCTGTTTAGCACAGCAACCTGAGCAGGGGTTGGGCTCAATTCCATTTCAGTTCAGTCGGCTTCATTGACGGCCATTTTTCAGTTGACTTCCTGAGTCAACTGCATTGAAATACAGTCGACCCTGACCCTGAAAGATCCGATTGGCTGAAATGACTTGGATCGTGTGACAACTGCACGCAAGCTCCACCCATTTTGGGGCCCCTGAAGCTTCACTCTGCCCTCTCTGTAGCGCAAGCTGCTAAATGGCCAGAGGGGGTATGGGGGTGTCCCAGAGGGGATATGGGGGTGTGCCAGAGGGGGTATGGGGTGTCCCAGAGGGGTATGGGGGTGTTATAGAGGGGGTACAGGGTGTCCCAGAGGAGGTATAGGGGTGTGCCAGAGGGGTTATCCCAGGGGAGGTATGGGGCTGTCCCAGAGGGGTTATGGGGTGTGCCAGAGGGGGTATGGGGGTGTCCCAGAGGGGATATGGGGTTGTGCCAGAGGGGGTATGGGGTGTCCCACAGGGGGTATGGGGGTGTTATAGAGGGGTACAGGGTGTCCCAGAGGAGGTATAGGGGTGTGCCAGAGGGGGTATGGGGGTGTGCCAGAGGGGTATGGGGTGTCCCAGAGGGGGTATGGGGGTGTTATAGAGGGGGTACAGGGTGTCCCAGAGGAGGTATAGGGGTGTGCCAGAGGGGGTATGGGGCTGTCCCAGGGGAGGTATGGGGCTGTCCCAGAGGGGTTATGGGGTGTGCCAGAGGGGGTATGGGGGTGTCCCAGAGGGGGTATGGGGCTGTCCCAGGGGAGGTATGGGGCTGTCCCAGAGGGGTTATGGGGTGTGCCAGAGGGGGTATGGGGGTGTCCCAGAGGGGGTATGGGGGTGTGCCAGAGGGGGTATGGGGGTGTCCCAGAGGGGTTATGGGATGTGCCAGAGGGGTTATGGGGGTATCCCAGAGGGGATATGGTGGTGTCCCAGAGGGGGTACAGGGTGCCCCAGAGGGGGTATGGGGTTGTCCCAGAAGGAGTATAGGGGTGTCCCAGAGGGGGTATGGTGTGTGCCAAGAGGGGGTATGGGGGTGTCCCCTCAGGTCTTGCATTTCACTCATTTTGTGGTTTTCCTCATTAGTGATTGTCATTGTGCTGTTTTGTATCTTGGTTTTTGCAAGCTGCAAGGTGTTTGATGGTAAAGAGGAAACAGAGAGGTCTGGCTTGTTTCTGTGTGTTTGATGGTAAAGAGGAAACAGAGAGGTTTGGTTTGTTTCTGTGCTGAAATGCAGTGGATTGTGCTGAATGTCGTGGGGGATTTGGGGTGTAGAGGCAACCGCACAGCTGAAAATTCACATCCTATCCCCCCCCCCTTCCCCAAACCAAGTGATCAAAACTATGGTGACTAGTCACATTATGCCTTGCTTTTCTCTCAAACTCCAGGCCAGCCAATCCCTAGGAAGTAGGACTGGGGTCCTGCCCAGCCATTGGTTGATTGGTTGTAAGGCAGTTAAACTGTGTTCACACAGTCCGTGTTCACGTCACTTGGTTTCGCAGAAACATTTTGAATGTATGAATGTCTTTTGCACCACTTTCAGAAAATACAATAAATACATTAAATTTAAAAAATAATCATTTTCTTTCTTTTTTTTCTTCTTTTTGTAATTATGACTACAGATACAAACTATCCCTGTACATAACTGAGCATTGTTTGTAACAATCACATGTGGAAGGTTAAAATAAAATCAATAAATAAATAATCTGAGGTCACGAAGGCGTTTCTAAACCGATCGGCTCACGGACAAAGGCTTCAGTCACAGCGTGATTGTGACCTCACTTGTTTTTGTTTTTTCCCTCCATTATGACGGGGGTGTTTTTCGGAGACGTTGCCATGGCAGCCTCCGCGTTATGAACGCTCACCGGGGCTAATTAACGTTAGCGCTGATTGAAAGCTCGTTTGCTTTCTTTTTTTTTTCCACAGTGCACACACTGGTTCTGTGTAAAGGGGACAGATTTGCAAGTGTATCCCTATCAAATAACCAAAAAAAGGTGTAAACTTCTCTTGCATTTGGCCCTTTGTAAAAAATCAACAAAAAATACAATAAAATAAAAACACGAGTAATTTTATCTTTTCGACTCGAGGAGCATGCAAGAGTGGACTGACCTGAATGGCAGCAGAGAAAGTCTCTGACTGAAACAAATGAAGCAATAGACAACATGGCCGCCACAAGATAAACAGGAGGAGAAAAGAGAGGCTCGTTTCTCCGTTTCCCAGCACACAACAACACAGTGGAAACAGAAATAAATCGTAAAATGCAATCTTTCCACCGTTGCATCTTTGTCTCCATCTCTCTCTCTCTTCCCCTCCCTCTCCCTCTCTCTCTCTCTCCCTCCGTCTCCCTCTCTCCCTCTCTGTCTGTCTGTCTGTCTGTCCGTCCGTCTGTTCACCTCGCCCCTAGTAGTCCTCTCGTTTGTCCCTCACTAGTACATTCTGCGCTTCATGTAGACCTTCTCCATAAAGTTCTCCAGCTCCTCGTCGCTGTCCTGCTGTCCCGCCTGTCCGTAGAACTCGTCATCTCTGGGCGCCATGGCGGCGGCGGGAAGGTAGTAGACAGACTGACGCTGCAGCAGAGGGGGGCGGGGCTTGGGCAGGGGCGGGGCCTGGTAAGTCCGGGGGTGCGGAAGGATGTAATTGGAGATGTAGGGGCTCTGCGGGGGGGCCGGCCTCTTCCAGGGGGGGTACCACTGTTTGGGGGGCTTGAAGTCGTAGTCCATGGAGTTGCCCAGGAGGTCGTCCAGCGAGAGCGCTGGCTTGGCAAAGTAGCGGGATTTGGGGTGGGGCGAGGGGAAGTAGACGGGGTAGTAGGCGCGGTACGGCTTCTGGTAGAAGGGGTAGGAGGGGTAGGCCAGGAGCTGTTTGGGCGGCTTGCCCCAGTACTTCTGTTTGCTGCCTTTCATTTTCCCTTTGTCCTGGTACCACTTCCTGGAGGGGGAGGGGTACGAGCCCAGGTAGGGGGCTGGCTGCTTGCGCAGGGGGGGGCGAGGGGCGGGGTACGGGGATACGGGGAGGAAGGCCGGCGGGGGCATGAGGGGCCGGTAGCGGGGGATGACTTCGGGAGAGTCCTTCTTCTTCTTCTTCCTCCTCTTCTTCTTGCCCACGTCGCTGATGATGTCGACCACATCGTCGGCCGGCAGGTGCAGCTTGCTGGAGATCTCGATCAGCTTGTCGATGGTCTGAGGGTCCACGTCCTCTTCATCGTCGTCATCCTCCACCTCCTCGGAGCGCTTGTCCTCCACAGCGTTCCCGAGAATCGCCTTCCTGCGGGGGAACCCGCCAGCGCCCCCTTGCTTCTTCACCATGTACTGCAGCAGCATGTCGGAGGCCATGTCCGCCAACTTCGCCTCCTCCTCCCTGTTCCTCTGTGCCTCCGCCACCTGCCTCCTGATCTCCTCCTGCTCTGCTCGAGCCCGAGCCTCCTCTTCCTCCCGCGTCAGCATCTCCTCCTCGTCCTCCTCCTCCGGAGTGAAGACGTCGTCGTCGGAGGCGACGGGGTTGAGCGTGTTGTAGAGCGGCCCGTTCTTCCCTCCCCCCTCCTGCCACTTCAGCTTCTTGCCGGACCGCGCCAGCTCCTGGTTGTACAGCTTGTAGCCCTTGAGTGGCGGCAGGATCTCGTTGTCCTGGAGACCCAGGTCGATGTTGGGGAAGTAGCCCCGAGCCGCGCGCTGCAGCGCCCCCTGCTGCCTCCCTCTCCCGCCCGCGGGGGAGCCGTAGCTCCACAGCTCCTCCAGCGCCTCCTGCAGGCTCGACTCCTCCTCCCGCTGCGCCTCCCCTTCGCTCGACGCCCCCTTCTCCTCCTGTCCGCCCTCCTCTGACTCTGACCTCCTCTTCCTCCTGTCCTCCTCCTCCTCCTCCTCCCTCACTTCGGCAGCCTGCTGCTGCTGCTCATCCGCCCCGCCCCCCTGGGGTGGGCCCCGGGCCCCCAGCAGAGACGCCGCTGCCTCCGCAAGGGCGGGGGCGTGGCCTAGACCGTCCCTCTCTGCCTCCGCCCCCACCGGCCCCTCCACCACCTGGGCGACGCCCACAGGAGCTGCTGCATGGCGTGCGTCCTCGCCGTTCCCCTCGGCAACCACCGGGGCGGCAGCTGTGAGCTGATGGTCGATACTGTGCAGGATCAGCAGCAGGTAGAGACACCCTGAGATCATGACCATGCAGAGAGGGAGGCAGGGAAGGGGGCACCTGGGGGGGGGGGGAGAGAGCAAGGGAAAGAGAAGAGACAGACGGAGAAAGGAGAGGAAAAGAGGAAGCAAGGGAGAGAGGGAGAGAGTTCAAATTAATTTGAGAAGCCATGAGAGGGAGACACAGAGGGAAAGCAAGCAAGAGAAAGGAAGAGAGAGATTGAAGAAGAAAAGAATTAGAGAGAGGAACAGAACGAATGAAGGAGATGAATGCATAGATTTCTTAAAATTTTGAAAGATAAATCACTCAGCTGTATCACTAAACCAGCAATAATCTTTAAATCAACCATGTTTACCAATCCTCCCCCCACCGCCACCCCGAAAAGAGAATCGAATAAACAAATAATCACAGACAAGCCGTAGAATATTTTCTGTGCATAACCACTGAAGCGTTTAATAAGCATTTAACGGCTCGAGCAGAGACCAGCTGGTGATTTTTTATCCGCAGGGGTGAAAAGGAGGTTCACCCAGGCGGCAGGGAGCCTGTCTTCTGTTTTTATTTTATTTTTTATGGCTGACCACCACATTATGACAAAAAGTTCCCAAACAGAAAAGCTCAAAATCTGATTTGAAGTTAATGTTTAAGCAAGGGTTTATCATATTAATTATCACCTGACACCTAAAAACCGCATTGTCTGACTGAAGCGGTTTGACACAGACGCAGTTATAAATCGATTTTAAAAAAATATATTACTGTGCTCCTCACCGGCCTTGTATGCAAATCCCTGGACAAACACCGTGCGGTGTGATATGTTGCCTTAAGTGAAAGTTTTTCTAAAGCCAGCGTTCGATATTTTGCTGCAGATCCAGCCATAGATTGACAGAAAGGGAAAAACAATTTAAATTTCCTCAGCAGGAAAATATTGAACGCCGCTGCAGGTCCGGTTAATTGGCTTTTAGGCTCGCGCTGCTCAATTGCTGCTTGGCGTCACGCCTGCCCGCACGCACTAGCGATTGCAGCGCTGGAACCGAGCGGGGAAGCGGCGCAGACGGCTTTAGAGGGAGTCGCCCATTGTAACTGGAGAAAAAAGAACAAGCACTAAAATGTATATATTTTAATGAAAACCCTCTTTTATGTTTTGATGTTATATTGCGCCATCATTGTAGCGGCATTTAATCAATAAAACGGCCTGGAAAATCGCAAATGGGCTTAGACATTCAACGAGCAGAGGCAGGAAATTCTTTTTGAACGTTCTCAGCTTTATAACAACAGAGGTAGTAATCTGCGACACGATTCGGTCTCCATGGGGAGGAACTCAACAGAGGGAAAAATGAAAGCACTGATTCCATATGTTCAGTGGTCTGAGAGCTGTTAGTCTGGGTGAATTTAACACACTGCGCAGAGAGACTGTTAATCTGAGAGAACGCAGCAGCCCTGTGCATTGAGAAGCGGTGAGTTTAAATGCTTGTGATGCATTGTTGTCTCTCACCCACCTCAGCTGAAGGCACTTATGGTAAATTGCTCTGGATAAGAGCATCTGCTAAATGGCTACATCTTGTTCTGCGTGTGCGTGAGTGCACCGCTGTTCTTTTCAAGGCTGCCGGTCTGCGCGGATGAGGCACTGCGGTGTGTTCAGCCACTGCTTGGCTGACGGGAGTGTAAGCATTCACTGACACGGCCTGCCTGGCTCTGATTGGCCACCTGGGCCAAAGGCTTCAGACGCAGGAGCCTTTAAAGATCCGCCATCCGCCATCCACAAGCGTCTCAGGTGCTCATCACACTCTCAGTACCGCCAGTGCTGCAGCTGTGCGGATGCAGGCGTGCGTCCGGCTGCGCACCAGGCGTCTGCGGCTGCACTGGGTCGGTCTGCAGCTGTGCTGGGTCAGTCTGCAGCTGTGCTGGATCGCTCGGTAGCTGTGTTGGGTTTGCAGCTGCGCTGGGTCAGTCTGCGGCTGCGCTGGGTTGGTCTGCAGCTGCACTGGGTCAGTCTGCGGCTGTGCTGGGTTGGTCTGCAGCTGCGTGTGAGGTGGCTGCGCTGGCTCAGTCTGCAGCTGTGCTGGGTTGGTCTGCAGCTGCGTGTGAGGTGGCTGTGCTGGGCCCAATGTGAGTCAGTGGGGTTACTGGCAGCACAGTGTCCACCACACTGGACCGAAGGAGCGTGACCTCAGAGAAAGAAGAGCTTTTCACCTTTAACTTCTGAGGCCAGGGTTCACAATTCTGAGCTCGAGTGAATGTGTGCATTAGTGTCGTTTTAGCAGTGCAGTAGTAGTAATAATAATAATAATAATAATAATAATAATAATAATAATAACTATATAGAAATATTATTTTAACTTATCCTATTATTGTTATTATTTCCTGAGCAGGCACCAGTATACAGGGTGGGGTTCCAAACCCACATTATTACTTTTAGCATTTTATGCATTTATATACATGTGAATACCTACACAACGCGTAAGCTGAAGGGCCTTGTTGATTTGTGCAACAGTAGTACTGTTTCATCCATGGTGCGATCCTGAAGCCATCAGGTTATAAACCAGACTTCATGCCACACACGGAGTCACTGGCAGTTGGCTGTGCAATACCTTTCCCCCTGCCAATTCTTCAGAGTGTAAAAATGGAGCGCCTGTTTCCACGCGCAATATGAATTACTCAAGTTCGCTTCGTATCGCCAATAAGAGCCTATACTTCGCTGCTTTTTAGGAGCTCGCGCGCTTTCTGTGCCGCCTCAGCCCGTTAATACGCGTCATACGATACATTAAGCAGCCTAATCTCGACGGTAATCTGATCGTGGGAGTGGTGCCCACAGCGCAGATAATCACGGGGAGCCTCTGTAAAAGCCTCTGTTGCCCAGTTATATCTGAGTACACCTGGTTTGCCTGCATAAACGAAGCAGCTAAGCGGGTGATGATTGGGGAGTGACGTAAAATCTTGATTATCTTAATCATAAATCATTATTCACCTTATCATCCTCATCAGCCGGAAGTTAATAACAGTAAAGGTAATTAGACTGAGACGCCGTGACCATACTTCTGTCACGACCCCGTATCGCACTGTTCACTCCATTTTCTCTCTCTTCACCTGGTCCTCCTTCTTTCCATCGTCTCATTCTGTTTGTTTTAGTTACATTCCTTCACACGGATCTTTGCAGACGATATCTTGAACGTGTCAATCCGTTTTTTTCCCTCCGGTCCTACGGTCATGTCCAAAATCCCAGTTAATTCCGTAGCCCAGTTTTAAAGACCAAGCAAATAAACAATCGAGTTTTTAAAAAATGATTTACTAAATGTGTAATTTCCAACTTTAAATACATAATGTTAGCCTACGCATTAATCATACCAAATACTAGCCTACTGCTTCCAATGCTGCTGCTGTTGCAGGATAATAGCCATTCTGGTGGTGGAATTTGCTTACCTGGAATCCTGGAGGGGAAAGCCGATTCTTTTCTTCGTTTTGTTCTCCTTCTTCTCAGTAACAAGTTACCACGAAAAGTTACGGAACTTATTTCTTCTTGGATGTTCTGTTCCTACACAAACTGCTGGACGTTTTGTTTTTTTTGTTTTTTATTTATATTCTTTTTGTTCTCGTACAAAAATGTGTTCGTATAGGTATTCTATGAAACGTACAAATGCTCCAGCAGCACGGCGGTCGGAACGCGTTTTCAGCACCACGGCCAGCTTTTCTTTCGCATAAATACGGACCGGTTTGTCCACGTGACCCTGCGTCAGGGCTCCTCATTGACGTCAGCCCCTCCATTGATAAGAATTTTCGTGTCTGGATCGAACTCCGAGCCTTCGCTACGCTGCATTGCTCTGGTGAATGAACGGAAACGGGGATGAATGAAGTAGTATTTTTTCACCTGAAGAGAGAAAGCTATGAGGATACGGGTAGAATGTGGGGATTAAAAAAAATATTATCTTAAGTCAGTTCTACCCAGATTTTCTCTCTTTCCATTTGGAGTAATGATGAATAAAATTATAAGTAATAACAATAATATTTATTATAATAATAAAACAAAACTGCGATTATGACTGGGATTTTAATCCCCGGCAGATGTCACAGACGTCCATTTCAGCCTCCCCACCACTTCACGGCGTCGGTCATTATTGGGGTGCCTGTAATGGGCACGAGAGGGGCGCCGCTCTGCTGGAAGGGGCATGACGCAGGCAGTTCAGCCTCGCTGCTCAATTTCCGCTCAATTTCCTGAGCTCTTTCAATTTTCTGCTCTTTGTCTCGCGCTGTCTCTGACTGGCCCCATCTGTCTCTCCCCTGTCAGCTTCGCTTTCACTTTCTGACATTTTGTATAATACCCATTTTTGCTTGATATCGCGTGGAAGTTTTCTATTGATCAAACACCCGATCGCTCAGGCGCGCACGGTCGGAAGCGCGCGCGCGCGCGCACACACACAGCTGTATTAATACAAAGAGCTGGAAGCTGCTTAACTGGCTGAGCGGACATTTTTTTAGTATTCGTATGTGCAATATAAACTATTGTCACTGCACTGAATTGTGTTTGTTTCAAAGTTACCCATAACCCCTCCCGTGATTCAGTCGAATCACGAGTCCCTGTTCTGAACACGTTTTTTTTCATTTTAAAGAAAACATGTTGTACTGGGCTTCTGTTGGATCACTTCGCTAAATGGTTACCTAAATTAACCTGTGTCGGTCTAATTTGTCTGTGTGAAGCCAGTGCCATAGGAAACCGATATGTTATCAGTAGATAATTCTTCGGTCCATTACTCATTTCACCGACAATTATGGTGGCAGAAGCTATCCCATGCATAATCTAGCAGTCCATAATTGCTTAATAATAAGATAATAATAGTTAAATGCAGAATTCATTTTTTCTTTTCAAAGTGAATGTTGATTTATTGAGTTCAGCGAGTTGTCGTAGAGAATATACATTAAAACTAAACACATCAGTAGAATGAATCAGGACTGATATTATGCTCCATGTGAACTTCTAGACTCGTGTGTTGCTGTGACAGAAAAGACGCCTGACGGTGATTCATTTTTAAATGAACCAAAGGTTATAGGAACACAGGCTTTCACATTTACATTTTAACAAGAATAAAATGTATTAATATTAATGGATTTAGTAATGTATTAATACATGTACTCAGCCCAATTGTATAACCATGGCACCATATAATTGGGTTATACATACGAGAGCAGAGGTAATGAAATGCACATTAACAAATAAAAATAAAATATATAAGGCCTATACATATTTACTGGTGACATATTTAAAATGAAATATGAGATCAATTTGATTTCAGAGAGGTACTGTAATTAATACATTGCATAAGTTTTTATAATTGATCCAAAGACACCAAGTGATGGGATTTTATCATAATCACGGAAATAAATTAGTAATTAAAATTATTTTTAAATCAGTTCAAACTTATTAAAGCTCTGAGCACACAGGCAGTGTGATGATTGGTGCTTTGCGTCTTGTGCCTTGTTTTGATAATTAGTACATAACAAAGACTCGTAATATCCTGTGTACGTGGGATTGCATTCAGCGGGTGTCGGGTAGCCTACGTTTGTGGGAAACTGCCGAGGCATAAAAATAGAAAATTAGGAATACAGGTGTTCCATTCGGAATTAACACCGCCTAATCACATTTCCGTTCGCCTTTCGTTCCTGGATGTCGCGACATTGTACAAAATTATAAGCCAATAATTAATAATGAGAAAAGATTGTTAGAAGATATCTAATTGTCTCGCGATTGGCCTGGGCTATGCGCGTGGAGAGTGATACGCGGGCGGGAATGTATCTGCACCCGGATCGCCGCATGGGTGGCGGTGTTCAGCGCGAGCCGCACAGGCCACATTCTGATATAACGGCTTTGCATTATCGACTGCCACTCAGCATTAGCGCGGATCCGACCCCCTCAACCCCATCCATTCCCTCCGAATGACTCACCTCCTCCACATTCGCTCGTCCGTTTTAAGAGATTATGCTTGAAAGCGCATTATAGAGAGAGAATAAACTCGAATACCAATGGATGTCTGAGCTCCGGGTTAGTGTTTTACCATTCACGAAAATCCATGAATGGGAGAAGCAGACACTCTGAGAATTACGTCGGGTGTCCTTTAACTAAACTCGGGCTACGCTGGTACAAATACGACGAATAATATCATAACAACAATAACAATGATAATTACACTAATAACAATGATGATAACATCAACAACAACAGCAGTAATCATTACTATTATTTCATGTACTGCTAATAATAACTACTATAATAATCATATTGTCGTTCTTATTATCATCATAATAGGACAATAATATAGGACAATAACAATAATAACCACATCATACTTATAATGTCGGTATTTACGGAAATACGCAGATCTCTGCAACACGCAAAAAATAATACCAATAAACTGTAACTGTAAACGAAACACATTGTAATGTCGTACTACAATATAAGGCAAAAACGGGAACATATAATGTACCTCGTGAACGAAACAATATGTGCCATTGACAAACAGAAACGGTAGCCTAAGGTTCAGACCCCGATTAATTGTACAAGGTAAAGAATTTTCTCTGCTTCGGCTGGTGCTTAATGGTGTGTGAGTCTCGCGCCCACATGCGGCGATGAGTCGGCGACAACGCATTAGCTTTCGATAGTATTTCCATCTCTAAGGCAGAAGCCGACAGTGAGACCGGGATCAAGGAGTCGGGGAGCAGAAAGAATCTTACTTTTTAATACTGTTTTGAAAAGCAATAGCTAGGCTACCTCTTTTTGTCACACCAAGCTTTAACGGTAAATTTTCGAACATGACATTTCAGGTCTCCAACAGAAGACAGAAATCACATTGCGAACATATGTCACGCGCGAACGAGAGTAACATCGAATGGGAATAATGTTTCGGATTCCGTGTTCCCTCAGTAAATGTAAAATATGCATATGCATTATGATTCAAGAAATTGTTGTCGCACAATGTCACATTCTGCACACGCTGCATGCTATCAGTCGCCTGCCTCCTAAAATCTGTGTTTGGCCGCGGGCTATTTGTGAAAAATCGTCTTCATTCCTCATATTTCCATACTATCTTTTGCCATTCATCATGCGCGCGGCGGTCCGCTGAGCGCGAGGTTGGCATTTCGAGCGGGCACTAGCCTCCCAGTGTAGCACAATCGTTTAAAATGCGGGAAATGCCTACAGTCCAGTCTCCATTCCTTCACTTCATTCATAAAAAAAAAAAACGAGTGAAAGCACTAGTTGGGCGGGGTGGTTCGCTCACTACGTCACACTTTACGCATTAATCTCCAATTTAGAATTTCTCTCTCCTCAGTGCCTCTCTCCCCTCCTGTCCTCCCGTACATTCCACATCTTTTGCAATTTTCTATTTTCAATGTCATCTTCGATATCGCTCATTTCTCCTCCCCCCTCCCCCCCTCCCCCGAATTTCCCGGCCTGTCATTCCTCTAATGAAATGGCACGCGGCAGACGCCAAATCAAGAAATAAGTAGCCAGCAGCCTTTTGTCTGCGAAGCGGCAGGGAACAGAGAGTGTTTAAAATGTCAACTCCCCAACCTGAGACACGGCGGCCATGTCCGTGTGTGCGTCTCCTGTAGCATTTTATTTATTTGTTTATTTGTTTATTTATTCATTCACTCATTTATTTATTATTGATTATTGGTGTTGCAAAAGGATGAAGACATTTATTAATTTGCATTATTTTTACTTGCATGCCAGACCCGAAATGTCAATGGAAGAATAAGCGATCCTAATAAGCGATTACTGTCCTGGTCAACGGCATTAGTGCAATAAAAAATAATTTAAATAAAAAAATCCGCTACACATCTATACACTGCCCTTCTAGTCGTTATATACAAATCCACACAAACGGTAGAGACCAACGATTTGTCCGATTATAGCCTGGTGTTTTAAATAAGCTCCCTGCGTTAGATTTGAATGCATACGTACGCACTGCATCTTAAACGAACAAAAGGGAATCACGACCAAATTGGTAAGGCCAGCGACCGTAATCTCAAGTTCATGTTTGATTTCACCTCGTTAATTGGGCGATAACTGGCACACAACGGTGGGATGCAGAATTATGGATGATGCCTGCCCAGCGAGATTAATCTTTGTCTTTTTTGTAAGCAGCTACTTCAGCGTAAGAGGCCTTCCCTCTGGGTGCGCTGAAGCAATTCGGTCCATAAAAAAGTGGAAATCTGTAACGTGCGCCAACAGAAAACATCTCACCGGGTTTTAAAAGATCTTATTGGTTTAAAAAAAGGCGATTTTATGCTTGCAAATACCAGGTAGCCTCAAGTGGATGTTATTCAGATCAGTTATTTTCAAATGGTCTTACACACACACACACACACACTTAAACACAGGGTCGATCCACCAGTCAAATGAAGGGAAATAAACGACTAAAACAGGCAATTGTACCGCCGCATATTACCCACAGGGAAACAGAACTACTAATTTAAAAATAAAATAAAATATTTTTTTATTGGTGGCCACAACCTCTCATTTATTAACTCCATTAATTGTTATTAACTGCACTTTATTTATATGGAGTTTTCAAATGGTTCATCGGTGCTGTGATGTGCAGGCCATTAACGTCCAGATTTTTAGGAGCCGGGGGTCGGTTGGTCTTGACCTCGTTCCAGTTGACGTAATTTAACTGAAAATGAACAATGATTCCTTCTTTCCGCCAAAAAATAAAATAGTATAATTGCAATGTTTTACACCATTCTTAAATACAATAAATTCTGATCATTTGAGACATTTGCCCAGAGGTAAATCAATGATAATGAGAAGTACTGTGAACGTGCACATTTTTTTCTGATGCGATATTCACTGTTTTATATTCAAGGTTTAAATTAATAACGTTTTATTGGCCGACAGTATTTTATCCCAAATGCACTCCTGTGGGCTCATCTCATTAAAACAAAATTAATCAAAATGTTTACAACCAATTAGATGTAAAACCCTTAGTAGGAATGAAATTTAAACGGTGAATATGACTGTGAGCAAGGAGCTGGAAACGCAAGTGCTGGCTCCCGGTTTCCAGAGATAAAAAGCACTAATCTGGAGATTAATTTTCCGATCTTTGGCTTCAAATGGTACCTCCTGTATTTGAAAGGTACCACTTGCTTTTAAAAGGTACCCCCTGTTTTTGAAAGGTACCCCTTGCTTTTTAAAAGGCACTCCTTGCTTTTTAAATGTACCCCGTTTTTGAATGCATGACGCCCCTTCGCCGAGATCCTTTCAATGTGTAATTTGGCTACTTGCGGCACGTGGGTTGTGTGTAATCAGCAATCTAGGTCTCCTCCTAATCCTGCGCCTGCACTCCCGCGATGGGCTCGTTGGTGGTGCTTGTATGGACACCACAAAAGGACCAATTTCCCCCAAGACTGTGGGGAAGGCCGAGATAAGAATAATAGGCGTAATTCTGGCATAATTTCGCTCCGGGCGCCACGTGGCAAAGCAGAAACGTCAGTAATGGCCACTTGGTACAGCTTCCCTGTTTAGCGCTCTTAAAAATATTTCTAGTATCGCCTTACACGCAAAAAATAAATCATTTACAATGTGCTTGCTTTAGCGTGACTTAATTATCCAATACATTAACAAATGCTCTGAAAAGCATTGAAAGCCACAAGACCCAAAACCAACCGTGAAAAAAACTGGGACATTTTAAATTATTGGCCCATTAAATAATTATCCGATATGCGCTTCAGATTGCTAAACTAATACATATAGCAGGCAGGTACCAGCTACCCAATCAGGCAACGGTTTTCTGTTTTTTTTTTAATGCTCCATGAACTTGATGAAAAAACAAACCAAATAAATAACAGAGTAAAACATGTATTGAATGTACAATATTTTCGCCAACGCCGCTGACGAGCAAGTAAAGTGGGAGTATTTCGGGATTACTGATCCATCCGGTGTGTAGGACTTTAACAGTATAGGCCTAGCATTATTGTGTCAAATGTTAATCTTTATCTAGCGAACAAGTTATCCTTAGTAGTAGAGTAAAATCAGGTTTGCAATTGGCGCCTGTTTATAGACTAATTAGACTCTATCAGGCCTTGCAAAGTGGAAAAGGGTTAAAACATCGCAAATCATATACAAATTATATATATATATTTGTATGTGTGCCCATTTCAGATTTTGCGTAAGTACACCTGAGAATTATCAATAGCATGTCACGTTATTTTAAAAATACTCTGCGAGATAAGCGCAAAAAAATATTCCAAAGAGTGTAATTTCATGCCTCGTCCAGAAGGGGCGGTAGAGAGCATGCAAAGCTTACCCAGACAGTCACCTTAACTCCCATCGTTTCATCTTGGGGCCAACATATTCAACTGCTCAGGACACACAGCCCTGAAAACTATAATCAGGTCCATGGTTTGTCTTTACGTTTGCAACAAAGATAACCAGATCCAAAAATAATATTAATTATAATAGTAGGCTACAACAAAACACGGCGTAAGTTGTCCCGCTTCCCCAACATACAATTTGAATTGTTAAACTTAAACACCTTTTCGGTCCTACCTAAATTTCGAGGATTAGGCAATGTCCATTTTTTCTGACTTTGAACATAAACCGTTTGTTCCCAGATTTGTGTCGCAGTTAACCGAACTTTGGTCATGATCACCCACCCTACTATGATTATTTACATTTCTACAGCACGTGCAAAAACTCTCGAGACTGATTTTCTTTTGGATATTGGCTGGACATTTTTTTTGTTATTAGAATAATATCGAACGAACGCAATTATTTATTTTGCCATTTTAACTGGGGAAATATGCTCAACAATGTTCAACCACGATAATAAAAAATAACAATACCATCAAAAAAAGGGGGTGTTCTGACACATAAAGTAAGGATATTTCGGGCATAAATATTGCGTTATGTGAGCTCTGATCTCTAGGGTTGTGCATTGCAGTCGCCATTAGAAACGTGCGGCTCTCGGGCAGCAAATTGTACGTTTTCCAGCATGTCTCCCCTTGTTCAGCTCGCGGGCAGCTGTCTCGTGCTTGTGTCCTTTGAAGGGACAAAGTGTTTTTTTTTCCTTCCCGCATCATGATGTGGGGAGTGGGTGTCTTGGAGGGGGGGGAGGGGGGGGCGGTGTTCAACGTGAGGAAAAAATGAATACGGAATTGAAGCAAGGTGCCCGGAAAGGTAACAGGAGACAAAAATACATAAAATAGGGCATTAGCCTACTCTAACACGCGTGCTTCAAAATAATTTATTGGAAAATGCCGGGGGACTAAATAAATAAATATGACAAATAAACGAATAGCAGAAGAGCTCAACTCTCCCGAGCTTTCGAATTAATTACAGCGGTGAATTGGATTAGAGCGCATTTAATTGTGCACAACAGGAAAGCTAATGCGTGCCACGCGCACCCCCGAGGACTATTAGCTGATTCATTTCCCCCCTTTTCCCTTCCAACGATTGTGTCGTCACAGAAGGGGAGAGTATTCCTCTTTCGTTCGGTATAATTGCTTGTCCAATACAATAGCGACAGGACTAACACATTACTGATTATACCTTCCTCAATGGTGGCTGGTGATGATCATAATGATGATGATGATGATGATGATGATGATAATGATTGCAACACTACGCCATTTTGTCATTGTTGTTTTGTTTTTCGCCTTTTAAGTTTAGTTTTTTATTTTTACTGTGTATATCTGCGGTTCTGTTAGAGCGAGTACAGTACAGTAATGCAACCCTTCCGCATTACAGTGCTGTATGCCAGCTTTCCGCTCATTACCAACCCACCCAGAACGAAGTCATTAAAGGCTGTAAGAAAATAGTCCAAATAATCACTTACATTAAATACGACACGATACCCCGCGCGCTCCCAACATTAACCGAGTGTGTATAATGCTCTTTTCGCAAATATTATGTGAGTTTGGTTGAGCAGTTTCAAGCGGAAGTCCGTAAAAAAAGAAGTGCCCATAAAGTGCTTTATGAAGCACAGCTGCACAACTGAGCTGCTTTACACCCGAGAACCAAAGCACGAGACAGGGGCCACGTGATCCAATAAATCAAAAACACACTGAATAGACTACGACGGAACAACTTAAACATGCTTCCATTGTGCAAGAACACTATGATCGCTCTCTCTATCTCTCTCTCTCTCTCGCTCACGCCTTCCAGTTTTGTGAATGACTGGACCATAGTCATTTACAAAATATGAATAATTCGTTCATAATATTTGTAATGAATAAATTCATAGTGTTTGTGACGGTAATTTGTAATTAGTTAATTATTATGATAATTATGCTATACTGCAATTCTCTCTTATTACGGTGTTCTTGTGGCGAGTGAAATAAATGCAGTTTAGTATGCATCTGGTATCACAGCGAATCCAAACTGTGCGGAGGATTTTCGTATTTGCGCTAATCTCTGTAGAACACAGCCGCCAAATCGTGTCCCCTTAAACAGGGTCTCCAGCCTCTTCAGCGCGGTTAGCGTGCAGTTGCGTTCGGTTGCGTGTAGAACAAATCTCTTACACGAAGAAGACTGCGCAAACACTGCTTCACAGGTCTCTGTCATCTTAAAATTTCACAAGCTTCTGTTCACAAAGGTCAGCGCAGTCCGGACCACCAGCCAGTCATCCAGTTTAGAAATCCCATTTATTTGAGGGAGGGATTCAAAATTGAACAACTCGAAGTACATTTCTTTGCTTCTGCTTGAATTTATTCATTGATTCATCAGTCCGTGGGCTTTTTAAATGTCAATTCTTGTGGCCTTTATGGAGGTATTTAGAGAACTGATATAAAACAAAAAGAATGAAAAAAACAGACAAATTGAGCCAGTGCTGGAAAAAAAGACTGGGAAAAAATAATCCCACTTTTAACATGAGAGTGTTAAAAGGTAAACCTACACTATTTCAAGTCATTTTTTCATGTTTTGAAAATGTTGAATTTCATGTGATTTCATGTCACGTTTTGTTTTTCGCATGTGGAAATTGTTTTGAAAAATCTTAAATTCACATGGCATAGGCAAATTTTCCATGTGATTTTTTTTTGGGGGGACTCCAGAATCACAGACAATGCACCAGGAAATCATTTTTAACAGATATAGTCATTTTTTGAGATTATTCTATTTGGTGATAAGCAAAATAAATCAGTTGTTCAGCAGAAGTGTACCTTTTTAATTCCTTTAAAAACATTTTTTTAAACCCTTATTTGAATTGTTATTTTTCAGTTTGGCTCAGGAAGGTCTGCTTCACATTGAAAATTAACGCCTCCCAATAATCCATCCAGCAAATTATTCCACTTTGGTTTCTGTTTTTGGCTTTGTTTTCTAATTGATATTGATGACTGAGTATTCTACCTGATATTGATGATTGATTGTTCTACCTGATATTGATCATTTATTGTTCAACGTGATTTTGATCATTGATTGTACTACATAATATAGATAACTGATTATTCTACCTGATATTGATAATTGATTGTTCTACCTGATATTGATCACTGATTGGCTAGAGATCCCGCTGACCTACTGGCCTTGAGGGTCCAGGGTATGTACAGGCCAATGGCATTCTAGTTTGAGGTGAAAGGCACAAAGACAGGGTGTTACGCTGAGAAAGCTCCCCCTAAGGCTCGGAGCCACGTCCCACAGAGTTCCGCTCTAAACGCACTGAGGACTGGGTGTTACGCTGAGAAAGCTCCCCCTAAGGCTCGGAGCCACGTCCCACAGAGTTCCGCTCTAAACGCACTGAGGACTGGGTGTTACGCTGAGAAAGCTCCCCCTAAGGCTCGGAGCCACGTCCCACAGAGTTCCGCTCTAAACGCACTGAGGACAGGGTGTTACGCTGAGAAAGCTCCCCCTAAGGCTCGGAGCCACGTCCACAGAGTTCCGCTCTAAACGCACTGAGGACTGGGTGTTACGCTGAGAAAGCTCCCCCTAAGGCTCAGAGCCACGTCCACAGAGTTCCGCTCTAAAGCACTGAGGACTGGGTGTTACGCTGAGAAGCCCCCCTAAGGCTCGGACACGTCCACAGAGTCCGTCTAACGCACTGAGGACAGGGTGTTACGCTGAGAAAGCTCCCCTAAGGCTCGGAGCCACGTCCACAGAGTTCCGCCCCTAAACGCACTGAGGACAGGGTGTTACGCTGAGAAAGCTCCCCCTAAGGCTCGGAGCCACGTCCCACAGAGTTCCGCTCTAAACGCACTGAGGACTGGGTGTTGCGCTGAGAAAGCTCCCCCTAAGGGGGAGCACTGCGCCTTTAAAGGTCAGGTGTCCGTGAGGGTGATGGCGAACCCAGGGCTGATTATCTACAAGCCTCAGCTGTGAGCCCGTGTGTGTGTGCAGTGACTGCTGTCCAAGGTCCTGAAGGCCTCCTGGGCATCGAACTGTAACAGAAACTAATGACAGCCGCTCCTCCCCCCACACCCCCCTGCGAGCCTTAATGATTGGAGAAGGAGCGATAAACGAGATGTCAATCAATGACCTGTCTTATTGCATCACTGTGATTCGCTGCTGAGAGCGAATCCTTTTCACTTGCCCCGGACAGATGAGTGATTGACAGCTCGTTGTGGCTCCACTCATCCCCAAGCCAGCCAGTCTGCAGCCCAAGCCTCCTCTTTTGCCCTTCAGTCGGAGTGCATCTCAGAGTAATTAACTTCTCTGAGTGAAACTGTCCTGCCTAAAATTAAAATAAAAAACCCTAGAGCTGGAGAAGAGGTTTTCGCTGTCAGTGATGAGTCAAAACACACGTGATGGAGCAACGGTCACTTGCACTTAAAGATAACAAATTCCAAAAGTATATTCTTCTCATAAAAAATATTTTTAAAAATTAAATCCCATCCATTTTTCTAAACAATTTATTCCTGGTCAGGGTCATGGGAGGGGCTGGAGCCTATCCCAGCATGCAGTGGGTGACAGGTAGGAATACACCCTGGACAGATCACCAATCCATCACAGAGACCCCATTGACTCACACATTCATAACCCAAGGACAATTTAGACTCTCCAATTAATATACCCTGCATGTCTTTAGACTGTGGGAGGACACCGGAGCACCCAGAGGAAACCCATACAAACATGGGGAGAACATGCAAACTCCACACAGAAAGGCCCAGGCCGGGATTCAAACTGAGTACCTTCTTGCCCTGAGATGACATCACTACTCACTGCACCACCATTCCGTCATAAAAATCCCAAATTCCTGACTGGAATTCCCGGTCACAACCTCAGGCCCATGACACTGTTGCAACGTCAGTCCGGAAGGATTCACACCATCACACCTGTCCTCTACACCTGCAGGACGTCTGCTCAGCTGCCACACCTGGACAGCGCACCTGCACACCCTTATCGCAGGTGCCTGGGCAGCCGGACGAGCTGCTAGCATCACACCAGCAAGCACTGAGGTGGGAGGAGCCCTTTCAACCAGCCAATCACTGATAACACCACACTGTCCGCATCTGCTATATCCTGGTAAATCTGGGGTTTGTTTTCCTCCTAGTTTGCTAAGTTCTCTAAACTTGCGGGAGGTAAACAGGTGTTTTGTTAGCAGGTTTGCTCATAAAGAGCAGTGTCTGGCCTCAGGTCCGCTCTGAGCCTCCTTGCTGCACCAGCCCAATTATAGATCATATCACATAATTCCTGCTTCTGAAATCGCTGACTTAACCTCCGCTTGCTGCTGCTGCTGCATTTCACACCTTTATCTCTCGTTTAATACTGCACAGCATCTGCTGGGACTTCACAGTAACTGTGCCTCCTGTGCAGAAACAGCCCTTCACAGAGGAGCTGGATATATGAGATCATACGCAGTAAGTTGGAAAAAGACACCAGAAAGAGGAGATGACACCACACTGGTCCACGCACTGGGGCACGGGAGAGGTGGGGGTATAGAGGGACAGAGTGGTTTTGGCCTCAATATGATCTTACTCTGTCACAGGAGGCAGACTCACCTCAACGCTGAACTGTAGGTTAAGTAATAATCTAACTGAAAACAGAGACAATTATTGCTATTTTTGAACGCTTTCTCCAAATTTGGTGCAAGAAAATGTCACAGACACTTTAGTAAAAATTTTCATAATAGATAAAGCGTCATGAATGAATAAATAAATATATAAATAGCTTTTTAACTCTGGTCATATCCGGTGAATAAAACCCAACATACTTCATCCTGCAGAACCTCATTCCTACACAAAAAGCTCATGTCCGCAGCATGAATGCAAAAAAAGAAAAATAATTTAAATCCCGCAAGAACTGTGAAACCTGATACGAGGTTTTATCGTCTCGTGTAATCGCTGCTTTAAAAAGACTTTCGACTTCAGCCACCGCCGCTGGTACCGGTGTGAATCGATTTGATGGTGCCTCTAATCTGCGTTAAAAGGGCGGACTCGTTGTTTAAGCCTCACACGCACGCGCACGCAAAACCCCAGACGAACGCACCCGAGTCCTCCAGAACTCCTTGTAGAAATGAAAGTTGTTATCGGTTATCAGCACAGCACCCAACTGGAAGGGAAGTAATTTGAAAGACGCTTTAAACTGGGTAATTTGCCAGTGTGACTCATCGCAGACACTCGCGGTGACGAGTTCTTGGTCCACTACAGGGAGAGGGAGGGCAGCGATCTGTGTGTGTGTGTGTGTGTGAGAGAGAGAGAGAGAGACAGAGAGAGAGAGAGAGAGAGAGAGAGAGAGAGAGAGAGAGAGAGAGAGAGAGAGAGCCTGTAGGCTACGTCTGGCTAATGCATATAACACATTAAAAGGGGGCATGCGCCTTTTGTAGCGCTTGCAGTGTTGGCCTCCAGTACCCGCATTTTCGCGGAATGTGTGAGCCCCTCGAGGCGGTCGCTTTCACATCGCGCGTGTCTGCGGTCTCCCGTGCCCATCACGGCTGCGTCACGCTGTATTCCCACGATCTCACTGCCAGCGGTTTCGAATATGTGTTACCAGTGTTACCAGGTTGGGGGTTAATTCCCCTACTAATGAGGGATTTTCAAATTGGAGTACAGTTGGAGTATTCTATGGGGAATTGGAATGTGGATTTTGTTTAAAAAAAATAAGGAACTCGTTTAGAAAAAATGAAGGACATTACAACGTTTTAAACTGGTTATTCGTCACTGACAATGCGAAATTGACCCACGCTGACAAACACCAGTAGAACGCATCTTACAATCACACGATTGATGTCATTTATTGCTAATTTGCATGCATTAAAGAATTGTTGGGGACCTGTGAAAACATCTTTAATAGTGTATGTGCGACTCATTTACAGGCGGAATTTGATGACGGACTTGGCAACCCTGATACTGTCTGAGGTTAGGTCGCTTCGTGAGATGTGTCTACATTTCAAACAGGGCCGCCTTCGACTCTAAAATTAACACCGAGGTGAATTAGTAAATTGGCATCCAATGACCAAGATTCTACAGTAGGCCTACATCTCTTTCCACAGTGTAGCCCACCATATAGCATATGGTGGACTACACAGCTGTGCCAACGAGTCTGTGTGCAGTACACTATTTTATAGTAAATTAACCGAAGGTGACTGTTTTATGCACAGTTATATGTCTTGACGAAAACAGCCTTCATTACGCTTTCTGATTATTAACAAAGACGGTTAGATTAGTGAGTTGGTTACGTAACATAAAAGGCTGGTGGATACGCTGCTGTTCCTTTTTCTGGAAAAAAAAGGAAAAAAGAAAGAAAAAAGACTGGCCTACTCAATATTGAGTCGCGGGCGTATGATTAAGGGGTGAAGTGAACTTCCTGCTTAGTAACCAACTGTGCCTTCATGCTTTCAACCGTATCAGACGGTGGTAAGGCGGTCGCATGTGTCAGGGAGCTGGAAGACAGTAGATTAACCGCCGTTATATTCGATTTCCACGCGCCTAAGGCACGAGGAGAATGTCCAGATAACTCTAATGCTGCTTCGGTTTGGCCCTGACTAGCTCCGTGGGTTTTATAAGAGCCAAGGCCTGTTTCTCACATACAGTGGCAATTACATAAAAACGAGATCCCTAAAGCCAGCCCGTTGCCTTTTATTGTGTATATTTACAGGACATTAGACCGTAGTTTTCTTCCTCGTTTACTTCCATTGAAACGACCTCACATTAAGTAGATTCTGCGTTCGTGCGCTCAACCAAAGTTACGGCTCGAGGGACTAAAGAGGCCTAAAAGCACATCAGTCCACCCAATAGAAAACGTGAGGAACGGACAGCACGTCACCCTCGTGCTTTCGGTAATTGCTAATGTAAGTAATTAAGCGATTTTCGCTTAATTTCCTATTTAAAGTTGTTTTGAATAGCCGTTGATTGTAGCCACAATGCTAATCACTTGGGAGTGTGCGGTCAAGTACTCCCGCGGCTCACAGCCGTGGGTGCCGTTTGAAATGCACACCTCTGTACGCAACCACGCTCTCTAACTCATCCACCAAAACCGCTGCTTATATAGGTGGACTCAACAATTATGCTGAGCACCCATGCAGATGTAGACAGCTATTTAAAAACAGCTGTGACAAACTCATGACATCTTCACAGCGTTGTGGTAAAAATGCAACGCGGTAGCCACGCCGTCACAGGATATGTGAGAACATCCCGCTTTCACCGGGCGGACCGGAGACGCACTCGACTTACGGTGTGCGCTTTTGACAAAGTGACGGCGACCCATTCATTCATTCCGTGCGGTAACGTAGTGACTAATCATGGCTGTTATCGCAGCATCACTCACCATCAAATGTCATCGCTGCGCCTTTCGCAGGCTTTTCACTGCAGATTATGCCGAAAGCAACAATCTGTCCGGAACATATTTTTTGCTGGGACCTTAAAAATAAATTGCATTCATTTTTCAAAACAATGAAGATTATTCAGACACAGATTGAAACGCAGTCAACCGTTTTCGCGTCTTAGAAAAACCTTAATTCACATCTCGTAATTGCTTTTCGAAAGGTGCCATCATATAAAATGACATTTCATCTAATATTCATATATATATATATATTAAATATATATATATAGTAATGTGATATTTAATAGTATGTATATAGTAAGTGTATACAGTATGTGATATTTAATATAAAATTGTGTTATGGAGGCTCAGGAAGTATTCAATTTTTCCCGGCGGCGCCGCGGTTCTGTGAGCATTGTGCGCTTGCCGGCGCGGTCTCGTTTGATCCGTTCCCCGCAGGTTTACCGACGCCCAGCAACCTTTAACCGATAACGTTTCTGATCGCAGGGGGCGCTCTTGATCCTCAGACTGCCGGCGGAACCCTGAGGGGCCAGGCACGCGAAATAACCTTTCCTTTGACACTCTTTAATGGCAATCTGTCTGACTAATTTTCCCCAAGGGAACATAAACTACCTCTGTGCCAGGGGACCAGATATTCATGAGCCAGTCATGATTTCTTTTTTAAGTGCCATTTTAATTTGGATTTGGGCGGGGGACGCACAGCACTTCAGCCGTGGAATTACAGTCGTGAGTGAGTAAAACTCTCTCTCTCTCTTTCTCTCCTTCTCTCCATCCCTCTGTTTTTTTCTCTCTGTCTCTTGTCCCCACCCTCAGTGCCCCTCCACTCTCAAATTCACTTCAGATTCAGAAATGTTTTGATGGCAGTAACCACAAAGGTGCATACTTTAAAATAGGTTTATAGATGTTTTCCCCACTAACACAAACAACACCATTTATACCAGAACCATAATGGAATTTGGAACCACCATAAGAACAAAAAAGCAACAAATGAATCCCCCTTATCCCCCCCACCCCTCTCTTCTCTCTGAATGAAAACCCTGTTTGTTTCGTGTTGCTGTGACTGTAGTTATCTGCGATCTGACCACCAGGGGATGGTAAAGCAAACAGACAGCAGTCTGAATTGACTGTGAGTCAGATGAAGGGGATCAGTGGAGGGCTGGTGGGGGGCGGAGCCGGGAGAGAATGTTAATGGCGGAATTCGGCGGCTGAACGGAGGCTCCAGCACGGCCAGGGGAGCGGACACTCGCCCTTCTTAAAATATACGCACCTGCGAATGGAGCGTTACTGCTCGTGAAACTTCTGCCTTCTTTTCTGTGAAACTTTCAAGCCAGAAAAAATTTATAAATCTTCCGACAGACAGGAACAGAAAAGCGGTGAAAAAAGTGCTGTAGCATTTCGGGGATACTGTGATGCAGGAGCCGAAGCCTGTTTCAGATAATGATGTTTCACATTTGATTTCAGAAAGAAAAAAAAATTATTGAACAGTGGCTGCACACACGGTTATTACATTCGCTAGGATAAACAGATTAAGCTGAAGACGTCACACATACTTAATTGCGTGTGACCTGTCCATAATTTTATTAAGGAAATCCTACAATTTTATTTATTTAGTGAATCCAATGGTTTATTTTTGAGTCTAGTTAATAATATTGTGTACAACTACTAGCCAACATTTTTTTTTTGAGTGTAGTACTCTAGTGTTGGGCAGACCCACTAGCTTAAATATGCTACACTTTCCAGTAACATATGTGTAGTTTAACTATTTCCAGAATCATGTAAAATTGTAGGTTACCTGCATTATGTGAAATCGTTAGACCAGCATCATATCTGGACAAGAAAAAGTCCCAGTTTAGATTTAAAACACCATTATCCATCGGATATTGAAAGCGAAACCTAAAAGATTGCGTCACCACTATGACTGCCCAGTGCCATTTACATTGGCAAAGTTAATTACTATCATGTAAAAATATAAGCCAAATTGTATCGAAACCTGTATTGGCATGAAAGTAAAATCATTTGACCAGTGTCATAGCTGGACAAAATCCCATCTTAAGATTCACGCCATTATCCATCGGATTGAAAGTGAAATTCCCTGCTTAAAATGGACCAGATGTATCGTATCACCACAGCTGCCCTGCCCCTATTAAATGAATTGGTAAATTTATTGTGTTGCTATATATGCCTTTCCCCCAAAATCAGTTATTTACAGTGTTTTCTACTTACATAAATGTTAAAAATAAATAAAAATGGCAGATCTTTGCGGGCAAATCGATTTATGTATAAGAACGATGTATTTATGATGTTCTCATAACGGTTGCAAACAATCATTCCTTATTAAAAAATGTAAGTTGTGATAAATGTGATTTATATTAAGGCATAATGTTTGTGTCCATCTGATATAATAGCAATAAACCCCTGTCATCTATCAGTAATTCGCAGGCCTTGTCTGTTAATACGATGTTAATACGTGCAAACATTGCACTTTGAATTTGAGGGAGAGAGCGGGGGCTGGGAGGGTGACTGGGGAGGGGGGGGTGGTAGGGTGGTTGGGAGAGGGGGGACACACACCCTACTAAGCTGTGGAAGCACTGGAACTGTTTGCTGTTTAGGGACAAAAAGAGAGAGAGAATACAAGACAGGGAAAAGAGAGGGAAAGAGATAGGGTGCCTGGCAAGAGAAAGAAAAGAAGGAAGAGGGAGAGAGAGAAAGAGGTAGAAGGAAAAGGAGATGGAGGGAGAGAGGGAGAGGAAGGAGGGGTGGCTGTCTCTCGGGGCTGAATGAGTCACTCCTGCAGCAGCTTGTGCGTCACCAGCACGGCTGGAGGAGGAGATAGTGCAGAGACCCAGTGTATTTAATTACACACACGCTATACACACAGCATACACACACACACACACATGCTATACACACACACTATACACACACACACGCACGCTATACACACACACACACTATACACACACCCTCTATACACACACACATTATACACACACAGACCCAGTGTATTTAATTACACATGCGCACAGTATACACTACACACACACACACACTATACACACAAGCGCGTGTGCGCGCACAGTATACACTACACACACACTATACACACACATTATACATATTATACACACACACGCTATACACACACACACAGACCCAGTGTATTTAATTACAGACGCGCTATACACACACACACACACGCGTGCACAGTATACACTACACACACACTATACACACACACATTATACACACTATACACACACACACACAGACGCAGTGTATTTAATTACAGACGCACTATACACACAGTATAAACACACACACACGCCATACACACTATACACACACACTCTATATACACACACATGCTATACACACTATACACACAGTATATACACACACACTATACACACTATACACACACACTCTATACACACACACACTATACACACACTCTATACACACACAGAGACCCAGAGTATTTAATTACACACGCGCTATACACACACACATGCTATACACATAGTATACACACACACTATACACATACACACACAGTGAGACTGAGTGTATTTAATTACACACACGCACAGTATACACTACACACACACACTAAACACACACACACAGTATACACCCACACTATAAAAACACACACTATATGCACACATACACACTGTACATTCACACACACTCTATACACACTATATACACAAACAGTATACACACACACACGACATACACTATACATACACACTCTTTACACACTATACACACATACGCGCTATACACACAGTATACACACACAGACTATACACAGACACACACACACTATACATACACACTCTTTACACGCTATACACACACTATACACACACACTACACACGCACACACACTGTAGGTGTCATACTGGCTGAAGCTATGTTTCTATGTCTGTGTGCAGGTACACAGACGGGCTGTTTCAGCAGAAAGGGCTTTCACAAAAGTGTTTTATTTGATGTTTGGTGCAATTTAATTCAACAGAGATCATTTCTTATTATTCTCATCATTTGTAAGGATTTCTAATGGCTCGTTTGGTAATACGGGAACAAAGCAGACGTCTCCAGCGCGGTGTATTTGTGTCTGTATAATGGGAAGCCAGGCAGGAAATGGCACGCAGGTCATGTGACCCACATTATACCTGCAGCGGAGTTTCTGTGTGGGTGAAATGTGTGGGGGAGGGCCTTTATTCACGCTCTGTGAGGAGAGTGTTTTTACATTGTTCCTCCCTTTTCATGTTTTCTCTCAGTTGGGAATGCACAGTTGTATTTAGTCCGCAGTGCTCACTGTAGCCGCCTCCACTGTCGATTCGACCAAGCGCAAACCAGCACGTGCTCTCTCCCAAAGCACAACGTACTGCCCTCCTCTCCCCCGAAGCAAAACGCACTGCCCTCCTCTCCCCCGAAGCACAATGCACTGCCCTCCTCTCCCCCAAAGCACAACGCACTGCCCTCCTCTCCCCCAAAGCACAACGCACTGCCCTCCTCTCTCCCAAAGCACAACGCACTGCCCTCCTCCCCCAAAGCACAACGCACTGCCCTCCTCTCCCCCAAAGCACAACGCACTGCCCTCCTCTCCCCCAAAGCACAACGCACTGCCCTCCTCTCCCCGAAGCACAACGTACTGCCCTCCTCTCCCCCGAAGCAAAACGCACTGCCCTCCTCTCCCCCGAAGCACAATGCACTGCCCTCCTCTTCTTACCACAGTGCGGTCTACAGGTCCGGCTCACAGACATGAGTAAGAGGAAGACACTTTGACCACTGATGTGTGTCCCCTGCACCATGAGACACTGTCATCCTGACCCACCAGAACCTTTCCATCCCTTCATCCCTACCCACCAGAACCCTTCCATCCCTTCATCCCAACCCACCAGAACCCTTCCATCCCTTCATCCCAACCCATCAGAACCTTTATATCCCTTCATCCTGACCCACCAGAACCCTGCCATCCCTTCATCCCAACCCATCAGAACCTTTATATCCCTTCATCTCAACCCCACAGAACCCTTCCATCCCTTCATCCTGACCCACCAGAGCCCCTCCATCCCTCCATCCCAACCCACCGGAACCCTTCCATCCCTTCATCCCAACCCACCAGAACCCTTCCATTCCTTCATCCCAACCCACCAGAACCTTTATATCCTTCCGACACAAACCTGCATCCTCATCTCACCCACAGAACCCTTCCATCCCTTCATCTGCAACCCCCAACACCACCCAGAACCTCACCTCATCCACCCCTCCCTTCTATCCCTGACCACCAACCCCTCATCCCCATCCCACCCACGAACCCTGCCATCCCTTCATCCTGACCCACCAGAACCCTTCCATCCCTTCATCCCAACCCACCAGAACCTTTATATCCGTTCATCCTGACCCACCAGAACCCTTTCCATCCCTTCATCCCAACCCACCAGAACCCTGCCATCCCTCATCTGACCACAGAACCTTCCCTCCCTTCATCCACCACAGAACTTTAACCGTTCATCCTGCGCCACCGTAACCCTTTACACGCCTTCATCCTGGCTCCAGACCCCAATTACATGGCAGGTTTGGAGCACGGCCTTCTCCGCTGGGCGATTACGCGGTAGGTTTGGAGCACGGCCTTCTCCGCCGGGCGATTACGCGGTAGGTTTGGAGCACGGCCTTCTCCGCCAGGCGATTACGCGGTAGGTTTGGAGCACGGCCTTCTCCGAAAGGCGATTACGCGATAGGTTTGGAGCACGGCCTTCTCCGCCAGGCGATTACGCGGTAGGTTTGGAGCACGGCCTTCTCCGATGGGCGATTACGCGGTAGGTTTGGAGCACGGCCTTCTCCGATGGGCGATTACGCGGTAGGTTTGGAGCACGGCCTTCTCCGATGGGCGATTACGCGGTAGGTTTGGAGCACGGCCTTCTCCGATGGGCGATTACGCGGTAGGTTTGGAGCACAGCCTTCTCCGATGGGCGATTACGCGGTAGGTTTGGAGCACGGCCTTCTCCGCCGGGCGATTACGCGGTAGGTTTGGAGCACGGCCTTCTCCGCCGGGCGATTACGCGGTAGGTTTGGAGCACGGCCTTCTCCGATGGGCGATTACGCGGTAGGTTTGGAGCACGGCCTTCTCCGATGGGCGATTACGCGGTAGGTTTGGAGCACGGCCTTCTCCGATGGGCGATTACGCGGTAGGTTTGCAGAGAAGCCGAGTGCCTCAGACAATAGGCTCAATCAGACCACCTCTCAGCTCAGACTCTTTGTTCAGCCATCACGGCGCGTGCCGAGTGTAATTTACACAAACAACGCTGTCCCCATAAAACGCTAAGCCTGATTGCAGTTTTTATGCATCTTTCTATCTGACAATTTATTTATTTATTTATTTATTTGTGAGGGACTGAAGCTGCTCTGAAGAGCAAATGTCTAAATGAAAAGGAGCCACTTTAAAAAGCAAAGCTTTAAATTCTATTTAAATAGAAAATTTAAGAGACTAAAGCATGATGAAAAAAACTTTCCGACTGAACAGCAGTGATGGGATGTGAATTTATTTATGGAAAAATTCTGCTGCTTCACACAGTGTTATACCAGAACACAGTACCCGTTGTGCACACACACTTACACACATTTGGACACAGACACACACCTATGCATTCACACACACACACACTTAAGACACACTCACTCACACACATTTAGAAATATTCACACACACTGACACACATATAGACACACTCACACGTGCACAAACACACCCACGCTCACACACACTTAGACACACAAGGCACCAACACTCACACACAATAACACATTTACACACACACTCTTCCAAACACTCACACATGGATGTACACAGAAGAGGTCTTAAGTAACAGGTCATAGGTTGCATGAATTGTAAATAAGATGTTGGTGCTCTTGCATGTTAGCGGATGTTACAGAAGAGAGATGGGCCAGTAGTTACACTCAGGAATACAAAACAGGCAGTAAAAGCTGTTAAATAAATGTGAAGCAGACGGAAAAATCCTCTCATTTTTCTTCCACTGTTTTTTCCACATTGCACAAATGTAGCAGAATGACGTGGACAAAACAGATGGTCTTTAAACAAGGCTTGTGGAGACAGGGAGCGGAGCACCATATTTAAACTGTGGAAATTGATTTTCTGTGATCGCTTTGCTAATTAACTGCATCTCTTCATGATTGGAAAAAAAGAAAACAAAGTTCAGAAAAGGCGCAATCAGTGTAATAGAAATGTGTGACTCACACGGTTTTCACTTCTTTATTTATGTTGTTAAACTGTCTCTGTTCACATTCACACTAATGGAATGCCATTCTCGCCTTGCATCAGACAGCAGATGAAGTGAGAGGGTGTGTCTACAGAGAGGGCTTGTCCACAGAGGGGGCGTGTCTACAGAGAGGGCTTGTCCACAGAGGGGGCGTGTCTACAGAGAGGGTGTGTCTGAGGGGGCGTGTCTCTTATAATCCGTTACTATCCACATCTAGCACACTAACAGTGAGGTAAAATGAGTATGTAGT
Source organism: Anguilla rostrata (assembly GCF_018555375.3). Lineage (NCBI taxonomy): Eukaryota > Metazoa > Chordata > Actinopteri > Anguilliformes > Anguillidae > Anguilla > Anguilla rostrata. The sequence goes on from NC_057941.1 coordinate 53,738,990, forward strand.
ACGTTTCATATGCATAGCATGTTCCTTTTGAGTATGTCAAAAATGTTTGGAAGTATACTTCATTACCAACACATTCTCAGTGTGCAGCTGAGGCTACAGAGAGGCAGAGACTCCCAATAACACTGCGGCAGGGGAGTCGGCAGGCAGCGAATTTCAATGAAATTTAAAAAATATAAATGTGAAGACGAAAAGTGGATGTATGTGGACAGAATCCGAGAGCAGGGACATTAAGCGGAAAATTACAGCAATCAGAATCAGCATCGCCACAGCAAAACAGCCAACAGCAAAACAGCCAACAGCAACAACTACATCAACAATAAATATGTGTGTCTGACGTTCTGAGCAAATGAAGTAAGCGTAATAAAGAGCAATAACCATAAAGACTGCAAGATAGGCTATGTGTATCCCCCCGTCCCAGGGACAGTGGCCTGGAGGGGCCTGTTCTCTGTCTCTCAGGCTCTGGCGTGTATCCCCCCGTCCCAGGGACGGTGGCCTGGAGGGGCCTGTTCTCTGTCTCTCAGGCTCTGGCGTGTATCCCCCCGTCCCAGGGACGGTGGCCTGGAGGGGCCTGTTCTCTGTCTCTCAGGCTCTGGCTCGCTCCCACACACTGAGCAGCCCGTCCAGCTGTGGGTCCCTCGCCCAGTGCGGCGGGTAATCTGCTTACATCAGTCATTAGTTTGAACCGAGGGAGAGACATGTTTAATTTTCTAAAATATGTTTCTCTTAATTTCGTATACTCTTCACAATGTAGGAGATGTTTTTCCACCGCGCTGGTTTCTCAGTGACCACATAGACTTTCGTCCTTTGGCAACCATGACTGTTTGTAACAACCTTTCTCATTGGCTAGGCAGTGGTCACTGAGCCTGGGCGTTTGTAAGGACCTTTCTCATTGGCCAGGCTGTGGTCACTGAGCCTGTACTTGATCAGGATTCGTCTCTGCTTGGCATCTCTGACACTGAAGATATACTCAATCAATGTGTAATCTTTGTTTGTCTTTGTCTCTTTGTCTCTCTCTTTCTGTCTGTGCCCTTCTCTTTCTGTCTCTCTTGCTATTTCTATTTTTCTCCCTTTCTCTCTCTCTCTCTATAGATAGAGGGGGAGAGAGCAGGGTGCTTCATTCATGCATCACGGTGCAGGGGTCAGAAACAGCTCACCCAAACACCATCAAATAAGGATACAAACAGCACAGCAACACCTGCCTTATTGAGGGAGGGGACACTCGCACACTCACACACACAAACACACATTCACACACGCACACGCACACGTACACACACACACACACACACACCTTGTGTAGCTCCAGAGTTTTCTTCAGGCTTATAGTGTGTGTGATATGATTCAGTCTGTGTTTAGGGAGAGCTGCAGCACTGAGGCAGTCTGTGTCTGACTCATGAATGCGGTCCTCACATCGTGGCTGTATTTTCATGCTGGCCCTAATGGGCCCTACTCCAGCGCTGCTTTTCGCACAACAGGCCACATATTCTCCTCCACAGGCAAGAGAAACCAGCTGGTCTCACTGGGCCAGCACTTGGGGCTTCAAACCCAAGCTTCCCCAAAGATAGCGGTTTGTCAGGTTAAATAATGAGTGGTCTGAGGACTCAGGGTCAGCCTATGGGGTCTGTACTGGGTCCCACGCCCTTCCCTCCATGTGTTACCCATGGGAAAACAGACATGGTGTTAACTACCTCCGCTACGCAGAAGACACTCAAATTTACATATCAGTTAAACTTGGTCCACAGCTTGCCAAACTAGAGGCCAGCCTTACAGATACAAAGACCTGAATGGCCCAAAACATTGTTTTATTGACTTCAGATGGACGGCTTTGCCCCCACAGCGAATGCATTTGTTGAAAAACTTAACGTGGTACTCATAACTTCAGGACAACCTTAATAGAACTGCATGGGTGGCGCTCTATCACCTTTAAAATATTCCTTAATTTGAGGAAGATATTGTCCCCGGCATGACGGAAAAAGATGGTTTCTGTGTGTTAGACTGGACTGGGCTGGGCTGCAGCAGTGACTCACTATCCGGCTGCACTGACCTGACCTTGTAAAAGAGTACAGAACGAGGCTGCTAGGATACTTACAGGACAAAGAAATATGAGCATATCCGTCCACCACTCGCGATTCTCTTCATTGCTTACCCGTTAAATTTAGACCTGACTTCAGGGCTCTTCTTATAACTGATAAGACTTTAAATGGTCTTGCTCCAGAATATCTTAGCGAATTACTTTGCCGTAATCCTTTACTCTCCACCGTGATTGTTCCGGTAACAAGATGCCGGCAATTTGGAAGTTCCAAGAATAGTTGAAATTACAGTCGGAAGATGAATCTTCTCCTACAGTCCTCCTGTCTTAAGGAATAATCTTCCTTTGCGTGTTTGGCCTAGAGACACACTCTCTGTTTTAAAGTGGAGGCTCTAAACACGCACTAGGCCAGTCCCTGTAGTCAGTGATGAGTGGGTTGGCCAGTCCCTGTAGTCAGCGATGAGTGGGTTGGCCAGTCCCTGTAGTCAGCGATGAGTGGGTTG
>NC_057941.1:53746521-53804021 GCF_018555375.3 Anguilla rostrata
CAGCCGAACACCGAACTCCCCGAGCCAGGCACTGACGCGAGGTAACACGCCATTAAGGAGCAAGCAATAGCTGAACCTGAAAGAACAAAAGAGGGGGTACGGGGTACAGGCGGGGTGTGGGGGGCTGGGGGACGTTGGGGACGGGGGAGGATTTGTCGAAGGTGTTTTTCCCGTCTGTGATGTCTTGTCGTTCGGGATTAACCTCGGTTATACGCCTAGTGGATTTTGGCAAGGGCAGAGGGAAGGAGGAGGGCTGTGTGGGGGCTGTGTGGGGGGGGGGTCTGTGACGCTGTCCATGTGAACTTCAAAAGTGGACATCTGCAGGGTGTGAGTCATCCCCTTCATTCAGACTCGGCCCAGCCCAAACTGAGCACGTGCAGAAGGCGGGGGGCGTGGCTTCGCTGCTGTGCTGCATTCTTGCAGGAGCGGGGGACGGGGCGGGGGAGGGGGGGAGGTGGAAAGGGGGGTGTGATTCGGCGCCGCGGGGCAGCACGACACGCTCCGCTGGCAGCAGACTCTAACGCCGACGCGGGTCTGACAGCCGGGGGACGCTGCCGCCGTTTCCGCCGCGGCCACCAGCGGCTCTGAAACGGCACCGCCTTCCGCGCGGGACCGCGGCGGCTTTGTTCCCGCTCTGTGTCCCTTTTTTTAAGGCTCATTGGAACTCTACACTGAGGAAGGCGAAACCAATGAATCAGCCCATTAAACTACTCATATCAGATAATTAATCTGCTGACAGACTCAATACCGCCTCTTCATTATGCTGCTCAGGACAGCGAGGGGGCGTGTAGCAGTGCGGGCCCCACAGCCCCCCCCCCCACAGCTCCCCCCACAGCCCCCGTCCCACAGCCCCCACATCCCCCTCCCCCCACAGCTCCCCGGTCCCCACAGCCCCCCCCACAGCTCCCCGGTCCCCACAGCCCCCCCCCCACAGCTCCCTGGTCCCCACAGCCCCCCCCACAGCTCCCCGGTCCCACACCACACCGCCACAGCCCCCACAGCTCTCGGCCCACACAACACAGACACTACGTAACACCAACACACACACACACACAAAATATTTCCTTTTATCCATTTGATGTGGTTGAAGGCAGACTTTGATACTGGGATCAAATAGATGGGATGAAAAAGAAGAGAGAGGGAGGGATGGAGTGAGGGAGTGTAAGGGAGAGAGAAAGAGAAGACCGGGCATTATCTGCAGAGGGACAGAGTGGAGGGATGGGGGATGGGGGGGGGCAGGGGCGGGGGTGAAAGGTCAGAGCAGGAAGGTGAAAGAGATTGGGCCACCCTGAATCTTAGTAACCTGCCCTGTCCTGCCCCACCCAGCCCCAAACTTGCATCCCTACACTGTGTGTTTCTAAAAACATCTTTTCTTCCCAGTCAAATGCGTATTTCAAATGCTTAACTCTTCAGAGGCCAAAATACTTAACTCATTAGAAGCCGGTAAAAGTTTTCAGAAACATTTCTGCAATAGGTCCCTGAGAATTTTCAATGAGACGTTGCCAAATAAAAAGTAAAGTACAACACTTATTTTTTCTGATTATTGGTTAAAATAGATATTTATTCATGTTCAAATATAAAGTATTTCATATTAGACACACAGAACCCAAGTCTGCTTCCTGTGCTTTAATGTGGGGTTCACCCAGACACACAGTGCAGAATTTATAAAAACTGATTTTGGTGTTGAATGCATCTCCTTGCTTTTTGAATTTTAAAATGTTATTTTAAATTATGAATAACAATGTTGAACACTGTTATGAGTTTCCAGCAACTTTTCTTTACCCACACACAGATTTACCCACCGCTATTTGTTTTTATGATAGGAAATGAATTCGAAATAGGGTAAAAAATATTTTAAAAACACAAAGATTCATCAATTATTTATTTGTTTTGACATATTTTGTATTGTTTTTAAACCGATGGCTTCTTGTTTTTAGTGTTTTTTGCAAACTTGGTAACAGTTTTGATCAAGCGGAGTTGTGCGGAGTTGTGCTCACTGCGTCAGGGAGACGGACGGGCCTGTTTGACAGCTCACAGCCTTATCTCCAGCCGTACCCTGGCATCCAGCGTGACTCACATTCGGATCCCCGGTTTGGAGTGGCTTCCTGACAGCATCAAACCGCGCTTTAATGTTCCACTTAGGCCTCTGACAAAATGAGCCCCATTTCCCTATTAGAGACTCCATTACCCAGCATCACCCGCAGAATTATATGTGTCATCATACGGCATGATTTCATATCAAAGTATGAGGAATGTTTTTTATATTAACATACCTTAACACGTGTGACACGTGCAACAATAATACATCATCCAGTTTCTTTTTCCTACTAGTGCTTTACTCATTTATCATCATATTACACATTAACTGGTGAAGTGAGCCCCAGGCTCAGCGTTCAGTGCTAGCAAGCTAATGTGCTGAACAGGCTCTGGCCCCACAGACCAGGGAGTCACCGCAAAGCCTTTACTGTACGTTACGGCATACACGTCCAACGCAACATCTTTCATGCATACTGTACCCTCCTTCGGTTATTTTTGGAGTGGCTGGACCCCGTACGTCTGAAACAGCGAATTTGCGGCAGTTTGGCAGAAGTTTTAAAATGTCAGAGCAGGTTTGTGGGTCGCAGAATGGCAGCATGCCAGAGTCCCTAAAGCTGCCGGAAGCTGCGATTTGACATTTTAAAGCGCGTGTTGGTTTAGCCGCGGCCCAGGCTGGTCCAGAGAGGAGCTTTCGCTAAGAGGCTCACGCCTGCATTCAGTCCACACACTCTCTGCTCTTCTTTAGCCACCATTAGTTGCACTAACTCTTTACAGGACTTGTGTGTGGTCTGTAACTGTAGTTCTGTACAGGACCCTGCGCTTCTGTGTGGTCTGTAGCTGTAGTTCTGTACAGGACCCTGCACTTCTGTGTGGACTGTAACTGTAGTTCTGTACAGGACCCTGCGCTTCTGTGTGGTCTGTAACTGTAGTCATGTACAGGACCCTGCGCTTCTGTGTGGTCTGTAACTGTAGTCATGTACAGGACCCTGCGCTTCTGTGTGGTCTGTAACTGCAGTCATGTACAGGACCCTGCGCTTCTGTGTGGTCTGTAACTTTAGTTCTGTACAGGACCCTGCGCTTCTGTGTGGTCTGTAACTGTAGTTCTGTACAGGACCCTGCGCTTCTGTGTGGTCTGTAACTGTAGTTCTGTACAGGACAAATGTCCAGGTCTACATTTCATTTCTTTGGACAAGAAATCTTGTGACTTTGGTGATTTTGGTAATTCTCTGGTGGGCGTGACTGAGGACAGTTGTCCACGGAAACTGAAGCTGGTCAGAGGGCGTGTCCCCATTGGCAGGGCAGGGCCGGGGATTAAGCCACTCCCTTCTCTGTTTCTCCCAGGGTGTTTTGTGCTCCAGTGCCTCTTATCCATCTTAATTCTGCCGGGGCTTGACTCATATCCCCAATACAGCCCACACGTCATCATCCCCTTCTCTCTCTCTCCCTCCCTCTCTGTCTCTCCCTCCCTCTCTTCCCCCCCAGTCTCCTGCTCTGTCTCTTCCTCTCACTCTCTCTCTAGCGCTCCCTCTCTCCCCCACTCTCCCCCCTCTCTCCCGCTCACTCTCTCCCCTCTCTCTCTCTTCCCCACTCCACCCCCCTCTCTCTCTTGAGTTCCCTCTCCCCCTCTTTCTCCCCCACTCTACCCCTCTCTCTCTCCTCTCCCCCACTCTCTCCCCTCTCTCTCTACCCTCTCTCCTCTCCCCGCTCTCTCTCTCTCTCCCCCCTGAATGTAAATTAGCTTAATTTAGCGTCTCTCTAATGGCTGCTGTGCTCTCAGCTCCTGCCCCTAATGGCACTCCTTCTGTTCCTTCATCTACTTCCTGTAATTAAGGCCCGCCCCCATGCACCCCCCCCCACGCACCCTGCTGCGCTGCCATGAGTTTACACACTAAGAGCCCACCTTTCCACAATTACCCCCCCCCCGTGAGTTTACACACTAAGAGCCCACCTTTCACAATTACCCCCCCCCCCCGTGAGTTTACACGCTAAGAGCCCACCTTTCCCCAGTTACCCCCCCCCCTCGTGAGTTTACACACTAAGAGCCCACCTTTCCACAATTACCCCCCCCCCTCCCCACGATCAGAACAGGGGTGGGGGTGGGGCTGTAGGAACTTTCCAAAACGGGGATACAATGACGTACACCGGACTTGTGCGAACCTGTGTGCATGATAGAGTGTCTGTGTGTGTGCGTGTGTGTGTGTGTGATAGCGCATGTGTGTGTGTGCACGTGTGAGAGGGCGTGCGTGTGTGAGAGGGTGTGCGTTTGTGTCCGTGTGTACCAGTGTGTGTGTGTGTGTGTGCATGTGTGAGAGGGTGTGCGTGTGTGCGCACGATAGAGTGTGTGTGTGTGTGTGTCTGTGTGAGAGAGGGTGTGTGTGTGTGTGTATGTGTGAGAGAGAGGGTGTGTGTGTGTGTGTGTGTGTGTGTGTGTGCGCGCGTGCGTCTGTCTGTAGAGGGGGCACCAGGACAGGAAGCCATGCAGAACTGAGCCGCTGCCCTCCCCTCCACCCGCCTCAGTGGCGCCCTCTACTGCAGAATTCCCACATGGCAAAATATAGGAATTGCTGGGCTATAAAGGGCTTTTTGCCTCTAGTTGAAAATTTGTACACACACACACAATTGCTCACACACACATGCGCACACACACACACACCTGCACACTAGTGCACACACACACATGGCTTTAATTCAGGAACTGCTGCTACTCCCTGTCTGGGTGAGAAGGTAAAGCCATGCACTCCTAACCCAGGGGGTTGCAGGCTTGAGTCCTGGGAGGTGCCAGGTACTGCGTGAGGAGCCGGTGTGTCCAGCAGCCAAGGCCTTGCACTTACACTCCATACCCCACCGGCCCACAGCATTACACAGCATGGGAGGGGCTTCAGAGTGGGAGGGGCTGCAGCGTGCGAGGTGTTTCGGTGTGGGAGGGGTTTCAGTGTGGGAGGAGTTTCATTATGGGAGGGGTTTCAGCATGGGAGGTTCTCCGTTTCAGTGTGGGAGGAGTTTCAGCATAGAAGGGGTTTCAGTGTGGGAGAAGTTTCAGCTGTGGTGCTGATCTGCAGTGTTGTTCTGTGGAGCTGTTCTATAGCGTTGATCTGCAGTGTTATTCTATAGTGTTGATCTGCAGTGTTGTTCTGTGGAGTTGTTCTAAAGTGTTGATCTGCAGTGTTGTTCTATAGTGTTGATCTGCTGTGTTGTTCTGTGGAGTTGTTCTATAGTGTTGATCTGCAGTGTTGTTCTATAGTGTTGATCTGCAGTGTTGTTCTATAGTGTTGTTCTGTGGTGTTGTTCTAAAGTGTTGATCTGCAGTGTTGTTCTATAGTGTTGATCTGCAGTGTTGTTCTGTGGTGTTTGTGTGAAAGCTTTAGTGTTTTTTCTCCCTGCTTCATTGTCTCAGTAGAACTCCTGGCTTCTGCACGAGCTCATTTCGCCCCCGCCCCCACCCCACCCCACCCCCCCGTCCCCCCCTTGAGGTAGGGCTATATTTGGGCATGAGGCATGTGGAGGGGAGCTGTCACGGGGCAAATGATGATGCTGTTGAACTCGATTGTTTGGATGGAGAATGGGGAGGGAGGAAACTGAACGGGGGCCACAGGCGACAATCAACAACCTCGCCTGTCAGCCCCCCCCCCCCCCCCCCCCCCCCCTCAGTTCTCTCCTCAGCGAAGGTGAGGTTTCTTTTTTTTTTAATTCGCTAACCAGGAGCAACGACCAATGAGGGTGGAACTGTGGGCGGGCAGTTTGACACGGACGGTACGCGCACGGTGAGGGCTGTGGGAGATGCGTTTGAGGGGGTGGGGGATGCGTTTGAGGGAGTGGGGGCTGTGGGGGGGCGTGTGTGATTCAGGGCGGGCCCCCCCTCTTCGAGGCGTCGTGCACAGGGGCTGATCTTTCCGCTGGGGTACGGGGCGACTCCGCACGCGAATGAAACTGACATGGGAAGTTGGCCATTATTGTTATCATAATAACTGTTATTACCGCTACCAGCAGCAGCCCTCCTCTGCTGTGGGGGGGTCCGGGGGGGGGGGGGGGGCGGTGTGTCATTCGGCCAGGATGACGCCGTCAAGTGCTGGGAAGCGACTGACTCTGAATGTAAAATAAAAAAGGTTGAATCACCCTGGCACTCTTTCAATTTCTCTCTCGCTCCCTGTTTCTCTCGCTCTCTCTCGCTCCCTGTTTCTCTCGCTCTCTCTCCCTCAGAAGCCATAGCCCCCACGCACAACATTAATCCCAGTTATACAAAAAACCTCCATCTCTCCTTATCGCGCTTCAGCAAATCTTCGCTTGCTGGGAACACTTTTCTTCTTACTTGTCATTTTACACCCCCCCCCCCCCCACATAAAATTCCTCCGCTCTACCCCCAAACACACACACCTATCAATAGCTATTATTACTATGACTCACAACACCGCCATACAATACTCCATTTCAGATATGACTCTGTGCTGCCATCCAGTGGAATTTCACAAAAATGCATGTTGGCGGACGGCTGTGCTTTTCCACTTTATCAAAACAAAGCCCCCCCCCCCCCTTTCCTTTTTACCTCGTATTTACAGTTATTTGTGCCTTGCGAGGCAAAGACCATACCACATTCACAGGGCTTTTAGGATGTGACTAAGACAAGCTGCTTTTGTGTTTGATGAAAGCTTTTTTTTTATGTGTGTGTGTGGAATACATTTCTGCCAAACCGCCCTCAGATTTTTCTTGTTTTGCAGGGAGAGATTCCCCATCTCAGCCCCGATCAGCGCCGCACTGCTGATCAGACTTTAAGGGCGTGCGCTCGGTACCGCTCGATCTGCTGGGACCTGGGGGCGGGTCCTGCTCCAATACCGCACATGGCGCTCGCCCCAGAATGTGTGCTCCAGGCCCCAGAATGTGTGCTCCAGGCCCCAGAATGTGTGCTCCACGCCCCAGAATGTGTGCTCCAGGCCCCAGAATGTGTGCTCCATGCCCCAGAATGTGTGCTCCATGCCCCAGAATGTGTGCTCCAGGCCCCAGAATGTGTGCTCCATGCCCCAGAATGTGTGCTCCAGGCCCCAGAATGTGTGCTCCAGGCCCCAGAATGTGTGCTCCAGGCCCCAGAATGTGTGCTCCAGGCCAGGGCCAGTGGAACACAGACGGGACATAGTGCTGCTCGAAAACTCACACGCTGGACAGAGTCTCTACCGCCTGAAGCTGTCTGGGGGGAAAGAGGAAAAACTGGTTGCTCAGGTAAAGAGGGAGCGCAAATAACCGGTGCGTTCCACATTCACCTAAAAACACTGCCGGGACGGGTAGAGGGATCTATAGAGCAGCCAGCTCCCGAACCGTAAATAACCCCCCGCCCCCCAAGGCATCCCTTCTCTATCGGCTACCCTCTCTGCTCTCCTCTCCGTATGAATAACACCAAATAATATATATGGCAGGAGGACGGACGGCCTGCCCCCCTTTAAATAAAAACACACTGCGGTGGCGCTTCACTGCTGACCAGGCCTCGGCCGCGTACGCTAGGCCTGTTAGCCGTTAGCGTCTCAGGAGTCAGTATTTCAGTCTGTGGTCTGGATGCGTCTGCAACGAGAGCAACAGGCTCAGGTGGGAAACTCTCCAGGTTCCCTTTCCTGTCAGGATTTATCTGTGCAAACGGTCACCTGCGTGGCGCACTGCAGTCTTCTATCAGCCCTTCGGCATCAGGGATGTGTCTGCGTTTCATGCAAACGTCTGATCTTCATTATTTGATCAGTCCAGTCACTAGCGTGCTCCGACAGTTTAGCACGTTTCGTGAATGACAGCCGAACTCTGTTCTTCTGTCCCTGCATTAAGTGTTTTACCCGTTGAAACCGTGTTGGGGTGCTCGCCCAATTAGCCAATTAGAGCCTGGGGTAATTGGTGGAAACGCAAACCAGGGGAGCTGTCCACCCTGGATCTAAATTTGTCCTAAACAAAATGTATTTAATGTGAACAACCAATTACTGTGGTGTTAGTTTTGCCTACACAATGAAATAAATGTCTGTTTATCTCATTTTACTCATTTGATTGGATCAGAATGCTGATAACTCAGGTAAACTTGGAGTGTCAAGCATCAAGACACCTACACTGCAGGTAACATTAACTTACCCTGAAAAGGATGAATATACCCTGAGAAATATTATACCTGAGAAAAGTAAAAAGTAAATATAGCCTCATTAAGATTAATATACCCTGAGAAAGATTAATATAGCTTCAGAAATATTACTATACATTATAAAGAAATATTAATGTACCCTAAGAAATATTAACATACCCTGAGAAATAAGAATATATGAGCAAGATCACCCAGAGAAAGGGAATAATATGACTATTTTAGCTTCCAAAGGACAATTCAGGCTTTCAGTTACACGCAGTAATCTATCCCCCCACGTGGCAATCATCATCAATATCACCATCATCATCCTCCCTTTCAGACTTCTCCTCTGTTCCACCAGTATAGCCAAAACATCATCAAAAAAACGCCGCTAATTCTTTATATTTCGTCTACAGCGTGCGTGCAGTCGCACAGATATACATGGTCACGAGCACTTGTGTAGGCACATACGGGAAACAGCACGGGAAGATGACGAAAACGCTGTTTTCTAATTGCAAGCAGCTGGGTGCACGCTGCTAGGCGGAAGTGGAGAACGAGGAATGGGAACTGGGTGCAGTATTAAGTTCTTAATCACCTGACCAATTGCATAGAACCTTTAAATGAGTGTTTTGGTCATCATTGTCCGCAGTCTTAAATTATTATTTTGTCAGGACGTGTTTAGTGAACAGTATCTGATCAAGTTAGCGAGATATTTTTTCGTATATAATGTATGGTACTTTTCCGTCGCTCTCACCATTGGCCCGTTTAAAGATGATCATGCCCTGATCCTTCTGAAAGACCAAACGAGCCGATAAATCCCTCTCAATTTAACACTGCTTGGGGGCATAGTGCATTTTCACTGGCACCGTTGTTCGTTCAAAAACATTTGTCGGCGAGCGAATGCAGCCTGTAACACTGAGTCAGACTCGTTACTCCAGCGCTGAGGTTGAGCGTGTCCGCGTCACAAAGTCCAGGTAATAGCTAATTTATACAAAGACAAAGTTCACTTTCCGGTTGTCAGAGTTGTGTAAAAACACCGGGGTTTCGACGAAAGAAGAACCCCGTAGCGGAAGCGAGGTTTGCTTTTTGTTAGTTTTGTATCTTAATTCTGTCTCTTCTCTCCGAAGCTGAAAACCCCATCACTGTTTCGGTTTATCTTTTCTATCATTCATTTATCATATTTTCTATCATTCGTTTAAGTCTAAAACTTCGATCTGCAGTTGAATCTGAATGGATTGTGTCTTGGTATACTTTAAAAAAACGAATTCGAGTTTGAACCGGCCCTTTCGATATGTAGACCAAGGCCTAGTGACACTGACGTTTGTACTGCTTTTTTCTAATATAATTGGTGCAAGTGCATTGAAAATCGTTAAATCATTTCGTCTAGCCTATACCAACGTCACACTTGGTTGTATTATTATTTATCGGCTCGCATTTCAAGGCGTGTGTAGTCTACATCGACATTCGGATGTATTTTCCAATATAAAAGTAATACATGATTCAAGTTAAAATCAATAATTGTGCTGTTTCAGTAATCGTTATTTTTACGCGAGAAATTCACCCGACAAAAAAAACCAAAACACGTAATCGCACTTCTCTTCCCCCCCCTTTCGCGTGCACGCACGCAAACCAGCATGCACACGCGCTTGTGTGCTCCGGTGTTTTCAGAACAAAGACAGACCGTATACTGCTATTTCAGTTAATTAGCAATAAATATGGATTTTTTTGTACATAAAAAATAAATACCGTGCTTGAATAACAAACCTTTGAATTAATTCACACTCCTCCATTCTGTGGTTTTTGAATGTTCTTTTTCTGAATTTGAAATTGAAACGGGGAAGTGAAAGTGAGACTCTGCACTAGTAGGCTATGTGGTGGGTTGCTGGATTCCTGGATTTGGTGTTGTTGGGTTGTTAACACTTACAGGGTGCATGAATCTTTATAAAACCATAAACAGGCGGATGCAGACGCACATTTTTCTAACGTCTTCATGTGAAAATCGCAGCAGAGAACGTTTTGCAAATGTAGAGTGTAGCCCCACTGGTTGCTTCTGCTTGATCCCATGTGGGGAAAGTCGTGTGAGAACCTTCCGGAATGCTCCACCGTCGTTCCTGTGCTGCCCCCTGCAGGATGTCGGGGCAGCTGCGCGTGGCGGTCGTGGGTGCCGGGGGGGCGGGGCTTTGCGCCGCTCGCCACATCCTGTCCCGCCAGGGCGTTTTCCGGCCCCCGGTAGTGTACGAGCTCTCCAGTGCGGTGGGCGGGACCTGGGTGTACGAGGAGTGCACAGGCTGCCATGACAACGGACTGCCCATTCATAGCAGCATGTACCGGGACCTCAGGTACAGGCCTCACCTGAGCACACAGGTACCTGAGCACAAAGGTACAGGGCTCACCTGAGCACACAGGCACAGGGCTCACCTGAGCACAAAGGTACCTGAGCACACAAGTACAGGGTTCACCTGAGCACACAGGCACAGGCCTCACCTGAATACAGGACATGTTCTTCACACACCAGCAAAACAGCAGGAAAACTGTTCTGAAACCACAGTCATCTTAAAGGCCAGATTTATTCTATTCTACTATTCTATTCTAGGTTTGGCTGCACCCTGCAAGTTTTTATCACACATGCACAACTTGGGCAGTACACTAACTACTGTAAATAATGAAGCATTCAGAATCCCAGGTGGACACAGAACATTCTTGTGTTCCCAATATCATGCTTGGCTGTAGGTTGCTATAGTGACTTTAGCCTGTGAAGAGACTGTGAGCTTGTTCTTATATTTGATTTGACACACCCTCCTGCCCCCCCCTCCCCTCCCCTCCCTGCAGGACCAACCTGCCCAAGGAGGTCATGATGTTCCCAGATTTCCCCTTTGACCCCCAGCTGCCCTCCTTTCTGCCCCATCAGGAAGTGCTGCGATACCTGGAGAGATACAGTCAGCACTACGGTATCACCCCTCACATCCGGGTACTGTCGCCATGGCAACACCCCTCACATCCGGATACTGTCGCTATGGCAACACCCCTCATATCTGGATTCTGTCACAATGACAACACCCCTCACATCCGGGTACTGCCGCTATGGCAACACCCCTCACATCCGGGTACTGTCACCACGGCAACACCCCTCACATCTGGGTACTGTCACCACGGCAACACCCCTTACGTCTTGGTACTGTCACTATGCCAATGCCCTTTACATCCAGGTACCATCACCATGGCAACACCTCTCACATCCAGGTAGTCATTATGATGACACCCCTGGCATCCAGGTGCCATCACCATGGCGACACCCCTCGCTCACATCGAAGTTCTGCCACATAGGTGTCAGTTGTGAACTTCCCTCCCATAATTTTACCCATATTTCTAGCCTGGTCTTCTTAAGGAAAGGAACCCAAGACAGGGGTCATTACATCTAACAATGCAGGTTCGAATATTCATATGTTCCACGCAAGCTTTAAATACACCTGCATAAGCATCAAACCCAGTTAAAACCAGAACACTAATGGAAAATTAATAGTCATTTTGGCTGTTTTTTTCTGTTTTTGATTATGGACACGATGATAAATATACATCCCATGTGCTCAGTTTGAAACAGTGGTGGAGGAAGTGAAGCCAGTCACCATGGAGACGGGGGAGGGAAAGCTGACGTGGGAGGTGACATCATCAGGTGGGCAGTGTGGACGAAGGACAGAGACGTTCGACGCCGTGTTCGTATGCAACGGGTAAGAGGGGCGAAACGTCTGCCCCACAGCGGGGGGGCAAAAAACCCATCCTGCCATCAATCTGAGAACCCCAGGCAGCCAGAAACAGTCAGATACGCCGATCTCAGCCACGCTCAGCCACAGAGAAAAACCGCCGCGGAGCTGACCCTTTTAGCGGGCGTGCAGAGGGTCCGTACTCCGAGCACAGGGAGGCGTGTACGAGCACTGGGGAACGGCCCTGACTGCTGTCACAGATGATTCATACTCAAGACCAAACTGCCAACTTTCACATTCCTTCCACCTGGTACACTTTTCCCTCGTTCCGGAAAGTTCCAGCACTATTGGCTGCTGCTACCCTGCCAGTGCAGCCAGCAAATCAGAACACTCAACCTCAGCACTGGCAGCGAAGTTTTGACCATTGCAAACATCCAGCCGACTATCTGGTTATTTCAGGCAACCTGTGATATATAATCATGCTGACCTCTGACCTTTGAACTCTTTCTCTCTGCAGTCATTACTCTGACCCCCACCTGCCCTCCATCCCAGGACTGGAACACTTTAAAGGTGCAGCTGCACACCTGTTTGTCTGTTTCTCTGCCTGTCTGTGAGGGTGACTGTTCTACCTGCATGTTTTTGTCTGTCTTTGTGTTTTAACCTCCTTGGGGCCTTAAGAGTCTGCCACTCTCAGCAGTACCCCTGAACCGTAACGACAGCTCTCAAGCCCCAGCCAGATTTCACACCAGTGCTCATTTTTTATTTCAAACACTCAGACCTCTAATCAAACAGAAGTTGGTTCGTGTTCAAGCGAAGAGTCGCTGCCCTAGAAGTGGGTGGGAGAATAACCCAGGCGCGACTCGTTCCAGAAAATCAATATTTCGCAGAGCATCGTGCCCCTGCCGAGATGTGAGATTTTAGGCACTCTGTCTCTGTCAGGGTGGCTGAATCATATTTCGAGATGGTGAAGATTGGTTCCGCGCACTCCATCATCGCAGCGCTGTTTGAAAGCAAAAGGCCACGGTAGCGATGGCAGCAATACCGCTATCTGGCCGCGATCTCGGCGACCATTTGAGGTCATTTTTATACGTTTATCTGCGCGGTGCGAGTGGAATGCTTGTTTTCTTGGGTATAGCTGCAGTCCTGCTGGCTTGTTGTCTTGGGTATAGCTGCAGTCCTCCAGGCTCGTTTTCTTGGGTATAGTCGCAGTCCTCCAGGCTCGTTTTCTTGGGTATAGCTGCAGTCCTCCAGGCTTGTTTTCTTGGGTATAGCTGCAGTCCTCCAGGCTTGTTGTCTTGGGTATAGCTGCAGTCCTCCAGGCTTGTTTTCTTGGGTATAGCTGCAGTCCTCCAGGCTCGTTTTCTTGGGTATAGCCGCAATCCTCCAGGCTCATTTTCTTGGGTAGCCACTGAAGAAAGGACAACACCGATCATCCCGAGTGTGAGCTTTAGTGTGCTTTTCTCCTCTGTGCTCCTCTGAATGCCTTTAAGGTTGGCTGTTCCTCCTCTGGAGAATTAAAGGAAATTTTCTCCAAATTTCATCAGGCGCATACGTTGTTCTTATGTCTTATGATTATTGCGATATTAATAAATGCTGTAAAGACAGCTTGATCCAACTTTTTTAAAACCAAAAAACCAGTCTTCATATTTGGGTTTGCAATGCAATTCAAATAATATTACTACTAAAGATACGGGTGAATAAGATGCTCATTAAGGTACAGGTGAAGTATCATAGCCAAGATTGGCAATGAACTATAGGAGATTAAGGCACAGGGAAACGCACAAAAATCACAGTGTACGCCAACTCAACATTAAGTTTAAAAGGTGGGAACACCGCGGACATACTGCCGTGCTGGACTAACAGAGGACAGGCACTTGCACAAATATGCGTACGACTGAATTTGAAATCACAAAATTGTGGTGGACAAAATCCATGGATGCCAGACTTGTGTACTTTTCATATGAAACAGGAGATGAGCTCATTAGACCTACGTCATTAGGAGGTCTTTGTCAAGCTTTGAGGAGCACTCTCTTGTAAGTGTACCCAGTACAACACATTATTCTGGCTGGGTATGTGCTGTATGCAGATTGTGAAAAGTTTTTCTGTGTTTGGCTGAATTTGTTCACTAGGATCAGGGCCTGAGGCTGCTCCTCTCTGTCGCCCCCTACAGGCACCCTGTTACACAGCCACTCCTATCGCTACCCAGACCCTTTCGCTGGCCAATCAGTGGTGGTGCTGGGGGCGGGACCGTCAGGATTGGACATCTCCTTTGAACTAGCGAGCGTCAACGCCCAGGTGACCCCACCCCCGCTTTTTCCTGTGTCCCAGTCTCCACATCCTGTCTCTGCTGAAGTTGGTACATTTGTATGAAAAGCAGACACTAGATCTTTCCAAAGCATTGAGTAGAAGCGGTAATGTGAATCTAATAAAGTATTTTAACCAATGAGAGAAAATGTGAGAAACACACTGATATTGTGATAATGACAGCTTTTCAAATACAGTGTAGCTCATATTTCCTTACATGAAAATATTTTTTTGTGATTTTCTCCTCATTTCGAATGGATTCAATGCCCAAAAATGGGATGCCTCCACACGCTGGACCCCCTCCCATGTCTGGCTGGGTTCCCAAACTTACCTCCCTCACTGATTCATGCTTGTAGGAAGTCCTTTCAAGGTCCCATTCACACAAATACAAGACCTGTAAAAGCTTTCTGTTAGTCTAAATCTGTGACATTCCAGGCAGTCAGTAAAACAGTATAAAGGCATCCTCAATGTCCCTGAAAATAAACCCTGCTCCATGATCAGCTTTTCCCCACTCAAATCCCAAACACAACTATTCCAGGAAAAACGGGAAATCTGACCCAGGATCAATCCCTTAGGAAACAGCACAGGACAGGAAGCTTTTCAGGATCATCTCTCAGAAGAAATGTAAATCCAAGAACTTAACTTTTAAAGCACCTCTGTAAAAAATGTTCTTTTGAAGCACTTTTAGCTCTTACACTTTATTTTGTTAAAGTTTGCAGGTTTTTTGAGGAGTGCGAGTTCCCCAGCTTAGCGGGATGAGTCATACTGCCAAGCCCCTTCCTGAATCACACCACTCTGCTCTTATGCACCACACCTCAGGCACTTTTTAAACACCCCCCCCCCCTGCTTTCCAGGTCACTCTGAGTCACGGCAGACCCCCCCTGCAGTTCCCCCTGCCCCCCCAGATCCAGCAGGCCCCCCCGGTGTGCAGGGTGCTGAAGGACGGGGCAGTGCAGTTTCAGGACGGGGAAGTGGCCCACCCCCAAGTGCTCCTGCTCTGTACAGGCTACAGGTTCAGCTACCCCTTCCTGGACCCGACGCAGCTGGGCCTGCAGGTGCAGACTCACCTGGTCTCCCCGCTCTACAAGCACCTGCTGCCGCCTGCCTGCCCCTCCCTCTTCATCGTAGGCGTGTGCAAGATCATCTGCCCCTTCCCCCACTTCCATTCGCAGGTCAGGCCCCGCCCACTCGGCCACGCCCTTCCGGGCAGAGTCATACTATTATTACTAACGGCTCCAAACTCTCAAAGTCTGCATGTGCCTCTATTCTCCCCATCTCTCCTTCCTGCGCTCTCTCCTGCTCTTGATCTCTGCCTTTGTCTGTCTGTTCCTGTACTTTCCTGTCATTCTCACGCCCTCTCTTTCTCTCTCCTTCTCTTTCTCTCATTCTCTCCTGCCGTCTGTCCACTCTTCCGGCCCCCACCCCCTCTCTCTCTCCCTCTCCCCCTCTCTCTGTCTCTATGCAGGTGCAGTTTGCTCTGGCGGTACTAGAGGGCACCGTTTCCCTGCCCTCGAAGGCAGAGATGGAGGAGGAGGTCCAGAGAGAGATGGAGAGGAAGCTGGCGGAGGGGGTGAAGCCCCAGCACCTGCTCAATTTGGAGTGGAGCCAGTGGGAGTACTACCAGGCCCTGGCAGGCATGGGGGGGTTCAGCCCCCCTCCCCCCGTCACTCAGAGTCTGTATGAGGAAGTGCGGCAACAGAGGCAGAGACACCCGCAAAAATACAGGCAGCTGAACTATCGACTCATCAGTGACACGCAGTGGGAAGAGGTGGAACTGCAGCCTAACAGGCCGGAGGACTGGGACAGAGTGACTGAGACACAGGAGAAGGAGAGGTTGGAGAGAAATGTGGATTAAAACCCTGGAGCAGATAAGGGACACTGAATGCAACAAGCGCGAATCCACAATAGCTGCGACCGCACACACGCATACATCCATGTGTGTGTGCATCCACGCACACACCCTCACAAACACCTGACCTCTTCTTTGGCTCATGGCCATTTTGTTTCACAGCAGCTGAACGTAACAGTTCTAGTGAACAGGCTCAATTAGTGATTTCAACACAGAAACTGAGTAGGTGGCACGACTGAGGTTAGTTCAACACTCCTGTGAGAAAAGCCATGATAATGTGCTTTTAGAGAGCTCAGCATAACACCTGATGGATGTTCAAAACCTTTTGAAAACATTCAGTCATTGTTTTCAAAGGTACAGAGATCATAGTGGAAATGTATTCCTACCTAACATTAAAGCAAGTATTGTGTTTAAACATAAAATATGAAAAGGATAATGAAACAAATTGTTAGATAATTAAAGCTTTGAAAATCATAGTGTTTTTCAAAATGCCAACGCAAAAGACGTTTCAGAAGAAAATGCGAGAGAGGTTTATTTAAAAAATAGGATCAGGTAGACATAGTCCAAACAATAATAAAATTAATTGCAATTAAATGTCTTGTTTGATTATTTGAATTTTATCCATGATGTATGATTTAAAAAGTAACTGCTTCCAAGTGACGATCTCGTGTCATTTTGCATTTCTCTGTAGTTTAAAATTGCGGAATTTACACCCATGGCTGGGAATCTGCTCTCAAAAATGGCATGCCACTGTCTCTGTGGCGCAATTGGTTAGCGCGTTCGGCTGTTAACCGAAAGGTTGGTGGTTCGAGCCCACCCAGGGACGTGACTGCTTCTGTTTTTTTAAATTAAATCGGTGGCCAGGGCTCGGAGAGGTCACGATGGCGGTAAACCTGTACACGTACACATGCAGTAATCCCACCCCTGTGGCATGATGCGGGCCCAATGGCTTTAGCCCTGCCCCTGCAGAAGAAAATGCTGACCAGGGAAAGTAGGAAACAGGTCCGCAAGTCCAGGAAGTGATCATACAAATGTTGCACACAGGCCAGAAAATTCAAATGCATATGAAAGTCCCAGGTAAGCCCACCCACCCTTTCATCTTTTTGAGACTTTGGAACGCCAGGATAGTAAGAAATGGAAAGAATTGGCCAATCAAAAGCCACACGGCGACAAAGAATGTTGTAGCCAGTAAATTATAATATAATAATAATAGCTTTATTTGTATAGCACTTTTCAATACAGGTAACAAAGTGCTTCACAATAGTCAATACAAAACACAGAAACAAATAAAAATAATAAAATGACATAAAATAAAAGATCACCCAATAAACACTTTAGTATAAAATGTCTTAAGAAGTGAAATAAAATGGTCTGTATCATTACCAAATAGAGACTCTAACAGGCGGGCCAGTGGCGCAATGGATAACGCGTCTGACTACGGATCAGAAGATTCCAGGTTCGACTCCTGGCTGGCTCGTTAGCTTTTGCCTATTGTGAGTTAACAGCCCATGAGTACAACTACTGTTTGCAAAAGAAAAAAATGAGTTCACATCACGACTGACGGTGATTCCCTGTTAAACTGAGATGAGTTGAATACAAATAAGGTCAGATCACCTGATCCTGCTCCCGCTGTCCCCTTGGCAAGTACCTCTCACACACCCAACCCTAAACTTAGCAATGGTAAATATACAGGCCTACTCTGATTTCATTTTCCATCCTTACAGCATATACAGGAAACAGGCCAGCAAATGCAGAAAAGAGGTCAACAAATGCAGGGAAAATGTCAGCAAATGCAGGAAACAGACCAGCCATATCAGGAAATGGAGCATGCAAAAGGCGTTTCAGAACAGGCCAGAAAAATCAAACTAGCAAAATGCACGAAAGAGAACACACTACGGAAAAAGCCAGAAAATGCAGGAAAGACCCGCCAGAATCGAATGGCCAAATGTGCACACAAATGCAGAAACAAGCCAACACAAAAAAAAAAAAAAACAGGCAGGAAAACAAATAGCATAACACGGTAGCGTGGCCGAGCGGTCCAAGGCGCTGGATTAAGGCTCCAGTCTCTTCGGAGGCGTGGGTTCGAATCCCACCGCTGCCAATACGGCTCCTTTATGCAAACGCCGAGTTTAAAAACACATGTATCTGTACTCATCTGAAATCTACTGATCTGCAGTAACTGAAGATACTCATTCCAGCATGCGGAGTAGATCGGGCTGTGGCTGGGTCAGTTTTCTGCTTCTGGTCTTATTTTCCCTTTGCTGACCTATGATTTAAATTGAAACCAAAGTCCCAGGAAAGCCCGCCCGCCCTTTCATCTTTTGGAGACTTTTGAACGGAAAGCCAGGATAGAAAGAAATGGAAATGCTGGAAACAGACCAGCCATATCAGGAAATGGGCATGCAAATGTTACACACAGGCCAGAAAATTCAACAGCAAATGCAGGAAACAGGCCAGCAAAAAAAAAAAAACAGGCAGGAAAACAAATACCACAACACGGTAGCGTGGCCGAGCGGTCCAAGGCGCTGGATTTAGGCTCCAGTCTCTTCGGAGGCGTGGGTTCGAATCCCACCGCTGCCAATATGGCTCCTTTATGCAAAAGCTGAATTTAAAAACACATGTAACTGTATCTGTACTCATCCGAGATCTAGTGATCTGCAGTATCTGAAGATACTGATCCCTGCATGCTGAGTAGATCGGGCTGTGGCTGGATCATATTTCTGCTTCTGGTCTTATTTTCTCTTTGTTGACCATTGATTTAAATTGAAACCAAAGTCCCAGGTAAGCCCGCCCGCTCTTTCATTTATTTGAGACTTTGGAACGGAAAGCCAGGATAGAAAGAAATGGAAAGAATTGGCCAATCAAAAGCCACAAGGCGACAAAGAATGTCGTGGCCTGACAGGGTCCGTATGATTACCCAAAAAAGGGCTCCAAGAGGAGGGCCAGTGGCGCAATGGATAACGCGTCTGACTACGGATCAGAAGATTCCAGGTTCGACTCCTGGCTGGCTCGTTAGCTTTTGCCTATTGTGGGTTAATAACCCATGTTTAAAACCAAACAAAGCCGTCCCTGGGTGGGCTCGAACCACCAACCTTTCGGTTAACAGCCGAACGCGCTAACCGATTGCGCCACAGAGACTGCGAATGCCAGTTTGTGGGATGTGTACTGATCTCCATACGTAGTCATCAAAAGCTCATGAATTCAATGAAGAATGGGACATAACATCCTCCCCCCCACCCTCGTAAAACAAGGCAGATTTTGGTAAATACTTCTCATACCACAATGCACACAGCAGTTGGCAGAAAGGGGTTCCTAAATCAACCCTTTCTGGAGCTGCATTTTAAACCGCCACACATAAAAGACAGGCATGGGGGGGGGGGGTTCAGGCAGCCGAACTATTGACTCAGTGACATGCAGTGGCAAGTGATGGACTAGCATGACTGGGATGGACGTATTGAGACACAAGGGAATATTAATGCTATTTCATACTATGCATGGAATCTAAAAGGTGTATTTTCACTGAATAAAATACAACAATAAACCTTGAAAGTGGTAAAATAATGATTTGAGAGTGACGTGCATTCATTCATTGTTTTGTTGAAAAAGTAAAAATTAAACAAAGTTAACCCAATATGGTACAATATAGGCTATTAAGACAAATTATCATTGACTGTTATGATCATAGGTTGAAGGTGGGTGGTAAGAGAAAAATTCTGTGGGACCTTTTTGTACAGACCTTGAATTAAATATATTTTTAAGATGGGGAACTTGATCATGTTAGCCTCACTTCAGCATCCCAGGAAGAGAACATATATGATGACACACTCAAAAATGCCTGCATCCCCACTTTGGTGAGGATGAGAAAAACGCGTTTAGTTATAAAATGAAAAGTGGAACGTCCCTGGGTGGGCTCGAACCACCAACCTTTCGGTTAACAGCCGAACGCGCTAACCGATTGCGCCACAGAGACATATATAGCAGTATAGGCTAGTCTATAGAAATATGTTCAGAATACATCTACATTATGCCATCTCACCGGACTTTAGATTGAAATGTTTTACAGCATGGTAATTATACAAAAGTCCTCCGTCATAGCTAGCCAAACTGGAAAAAGGTTACATTTCCAAACTCGTTTTTGTTCATATAGTCTAGGCGTAATTCGCTTTAATACGTTCCTCAAACTACAAGACTATTTCAGACCTCGATAATTAAACCTTGTAATCTTCGCGGACTTGGATAATTTAGCCATTCTTTTGACTTTTGTGTTAGCTATTGCACTGGCACACTGCTCGTCATACGCAGGGTGCAGTGTGGATATTACAGGAGTACCATGGTGATTTTCACACTTTCTCGGTTTTATGTGCTATTTGCACAAGAGGCATTGAAGAAACACAATGAGTAAAGTATTAAATATGTCCGTTCTGTATTTTTGTGGAGAAATATGCGTTTTAAATGTATCGTCCTATTTTCAACCGATTGAGAAAGTTGTCAACTTGCGTCACGAATACAGTAACCACTCCCCTTTCCACGCACCGTAAAGAAATCTGACAGGACACACCGCTGGCTTACAGGCAAGACAATGCAAATATTTGACTAACGTTAGGTTCACTTAAATTAGAGTGCCTTTTACGGACTATTAGATTGTTTCTGGTTATATTCATTTAGCTAGCTAGCTAACGTTAGCTAGCTAGGTAGTTTGTTGTCACAAGGCAATGTTATCGATAACGTTAGCCAGCTAGTTTGCTTTTATGAGGACGTTATAGTTGTGCTTTTATCTTAACTTGTCTAGCTAGATAGCAAAATGTATAATTGGATATAAGTCAACGTCCTTACCTTAGCTATCTATCGATACTTGATATACTACTAAGCTAGCTAGCTTAGCTAGTATCATGGGGGGTAGCTACGGTAACGGGGCACGGTCTGTCAATCATAGCTAACTGACAGTTCTCATTACCACGCCCAGACGGTTCGGGTGAACTTTTATAGTGGGAAATTTAGGCTTAGAAAAATACGTTTTAAAGTACATTGAAATGACTGAATAATAAAAAAATTATGCACATTTGTTTTGTTGTTGCCCAAAGACAACTGGGAAATGTCACGTTCAACCACCATGTTACTCCTTTAAAGCCTGCAGGTGTCGTTATGCATTTGTAATTTAAAACCGATGCAATTCCCATATTCACCTAGCGTTTTACACGGTTAAAATTTTAACTTGTCTCATTCGTTTTTTTAACTACTTACACACACGATATATATTTGTGTGTGTGCGTGTGTATGTATACATTATATATATATATATATATATATATATATATATATATATATAGGCTACTCATTCGTATGTACATCCATAACCCACCGCTTATTCTTACTTAGTAAAAGTTAAACGTTTCATTTCAATGCTGTTAAAAATCTCAATTTTCCTCACCAGAAGAGCGTGCTAGCTAGCTAGCTCACTACCGAGCAAACAAGGCTAGTTAGTCGACACGGACAAACTATTTAACTAGCAAATCTAAATACACTGCGTTGAAAATTTACCGAATTATCAAATTAGTAGTATAAAAATGAGCATTTAAAAGCCGTTAGAAAAAACATTAGCTTACTGTCGCTGTTCTTCAGTTTGTTCAGCTAACATACGAAATACATGGCAGTTTCTCATCCTACAAAAACCGTTTATCGCCACCTCGCGGACCTCTTCTACTTAGTGTATGATATTACATTTAATTTACGAAACAAATTATAACAACTTACATTTTTATCCGTGTGTCCCAGTTGAAGCAGCTAAGATATTTCCCACAAGTTGCCAAAGATCGCTTGTACATCGCCCCTTCTCGACGCTGACGATAGATTGATTGGCGCATGCGCAGACTCAGTGCTTAAGGTTCAATGCAATTTCGTGAAAACAAGCATTTTGCAGGAATAAATGTGATTTAAATTTACATAACAAGCTGCTATGGGTTAAAAGTTGCATGGAAAAATAAGGGTCTTCAAACAGTTTGTAGATTACAACGTTTTACAATAAGGTGTATTCAATTTTGAAGTTATTGCTGGTTTTGTTTGTAAAAATGGGGGCGAGAAAGTTCAATTTTCGTATCGCACGCGGACCTGAAGGAGAACTTTATTTAATGAGCGCGAAAAAAAAGGGTGCGGCCCAGGGTTGTCAGTTTCGGATTGGCTTGCAACACTAATGGAGGACTGTGGCTTTTTAAAGTGGAGTTCGCAGGAAAGTCTTGATTGACAGCATCTGCCTGCTTTTGGGTTCATTAAGCCTTACCTGGTAGCTCACAATCAGAAGTGTTTTGTTTAGGAAATGGGCGTGGCAAAATACCCAGTGAACAAACCTGATTCTAATCACTAATCACCATGGTAATCCACTTCAAAGGTAATGCAGGTCTGCTCAGCCCACAAAACGTTTTGCAAATTCAGTAGAAAACTACACCAAACTAAATATTTAGGACAGCACTTCAAAAATTCTCTTTCGTTAAAGGTACGCCATAAAATCCATTCGGAAAAATAAAATTTTAAAACTTAGAAATATTTGACCCTGACTGTATTTGCATTGGATAGCCTAATTATTTCAAATACATTGGACCCTTTGCCATCTAAAATTCCAACAGATCATTGTCAATTTTAAAAGAATAATTAATTTTAATCAGCATTCAGATAAAATTTTTTCTTCCATTGATTTTACTTGGGTTGGTAACAGGTTTCATTGGAAAATTCTCAGGGATCTGTTGGGAGTGTTTTCAGATTTAACAAAAGTTTTTCAAGATGGGTAAGCCCCCATCATTTCCTTAATATAAAATACTTCACATTTATAGCCAGATGAACACTATATTTCTCACTATACTTCTCAGAGCTCAACAACAGAGCCCTTACACACAGAGCACTCACCATAGCGCACGACCCCACACACCCCCTCAGCCCACTCTTCTCACTCCTTCCATCTGGCCGCAGGTACAGGTCTCTGACCTGGAAACGGGCCCGTTTTAAAAAGAGCTTTGTCCCCTCTGCTACCGAGGTGCTGAACAAACTGCCTCGCTGAATGTCAGGTGTATTATATGTATGTATCTAGGTATTTATTACTGTATGTATGTATGTATTTATTATATGTGTGTTATATGTATATACTGTACTGTATGTATCTATGTATTTATTATATGTGTGTTATATGTATATACTGTACTGTATGTATCTATGTATTTATTATATGTGTGTTATATGTATATACTGTACTGTATGTATGTATGTATTTATTATATGTGTGTTATATGTATATACTGTACTGTATGTATCTATGTATTTATTATATGTGTGTTGTATGTATATACTGTACTGTATGTATGTATGTATCTATGTATTTATTATATGTGTGTTATATGTATATACTGTACTGTATGTATCTATGTATTTATTATATGTGTGTTATATGTATATACTGTACTGTATGTATCTATGTATTTATTATATGTGTGTTATATGTATATACTGTACTGTATGTATCTATGTATTTATTATATGTGTGTTATATGTATATACTGTACTGTATGTATGTATGTATTTATTATATGTGTGTTATATGTATATACTGTACTGTATGTATCTATGTATTTATTATATGTGTGTTATATGTATATACTGTACTGTATGTATGTATGTATTTATTATATTGTGTATATGTTATACTGTACTGATGTATCTATCTATTTTATATGTTGTTGTATGTATATACTGTACTGTATGTATGTATGTATCTATGTATTTATTATATGTGTGTTATATGTATATACTGTACTGTATGTATCTATGTATTTATTATATGTGTGTTATATGTATATACTGTACTGTATGTATCTATGTATTTATGTGAGGCTGCAATGCAAAAAATGTGAAAACAAATTTCCCCTGAGGGGACAATAAAGTATTTTATTGTATATTCACAGGCAGTTTTCACCACGCAAAACATCCACACAAAAAAAATCCATTATTTGTGAAAAATCCATTATATGTTGTGAAACATCAGATAAATCACTCAGGCGAAAAACCACGCAGTTGTAATGGCTGTGTGAATGGTTGTCCTGGCACACTCAGGTTATAGCTCAACATGTGCAAGCTCACTCAGGGGTAGCATCATAATGTCACTCCTGGAGCCGGATGCTTCTTACTGGGGCGTCCGGCTTTAAGGAGTACCCGCAGAAACTTCCGGTACAAATCACAACGTCCTGCGCCCAGGAAGCACCAGCGATAGTATTCGTATTCCTCATGGAACAACTGAAAATAAATAATTAAATAAATAAATGTGTGTTTAATTGTACAATTAAATGGTGTATTTATCTTGGAATTATGATCATTTTTACGACACACAAAGAAGTCAATGTTTTGAGTGAGGATTTTTCCAGACCACTGTCAATTAATGTTTTTTTTTTTTTTTTAGCATGTACATACTTCTTTTTCTTTTTTTGTAACTTCGTGGAGTCAGCTGTATTAATAAAGAATATTAGAAAGGAAAGTGTCATAAACTAAACCAACAAAATGAACATTACTCTAGCAAGGCATTGCATATATTAAAGGGCTATATTTTGCCTCCTCCACGATCATTTCACTTTACTTTCACAGAGGCCTGAGCTTCGGCCGGCAGCGGGCTTGAGCTGCACTACTACATAATGACCACCAGATGAAACCTGCTGCACCGAGATCAGCTAACCCTCATTATTTCATTGAATTTCATTGAATGTATTCAAATGAAATAAATTCATGAATAAGTCATTAAATTGAAATAAATAAATAAAAACGAATGTTGAGACAGTAAATAATATCTCACACAATCGTATTACACGTCATAACGGTTCATCCATCACACTGAACAACACCAAACAAAAAAACAGCCATTGTCAGAATTTTGAACATTTTTACTGAGCATACGTTTCTCACCCTCTCCTCTTTTCTCTCTTCCTCTCCCCTAAACTGAAAAATATGAGAGAGAGAGAGAGAGAGAGGGAGAGAGAGAGGAGGAGGAGGAGCCGTGTGTGTCCACAGTCTCCCATCTCCTTCGATCTCCTGAATCTGCAGTCCATTAACCCGGTGACATTTAACTCTGCTCGCACTGGCCGGACCCCGAGCCCTCCCGTGCTACAAGGCAGAAAGGAGAAAAGCAAGCTGAGGAGGAAGCGCGCGACGCTTATTTCCTCATGTGAACTGACAGGTAAAATACCACAGTCTGTACTTTCATTTCATTTTACGAAAGGACAAGAAAAAACGTTTGGTGTCTTTGGATGCAATTTGTCTAGCCTACTTTAGTCCACAGGATTAGCCCAATAATGCCTGAAATTGTATGCCAGAAATAGTAGGCGTGTTTTGTGAGTGTATGCACGCTGGCCTTTGCGTGTGGCCACGAGCATGTGTTGTTGTGTGTTTGTGAGTGCGTGCGTAACACTCCCGGAGCAGTCACATGCCCGTGCACTAACTGCACTACGGGACGCACGGTAAATAAATATAATCGTTAGGTTTTAACCACTGCAATTGTTTCATTAATACAGTAGAACGATTAGTCAGTATGTTTGTATTTTACATGACGACGATGCGCGCAGAAAATGAGCACACGGGCGTATGATTGGAAATGATATTCAGTTCATGCGGAACACGGCAGTTGTGATGTTGCGTAAGGCCGGCATTTTGGTGTAGGCATTAGTGTCATGCCCGTTATGCTGATATGTCATAGGCATGGGTATCCTTGAAGACGACTGACAAACCGCTTCATATATCTCTGGCTGGTGCACTGTGCGGCGATACAGTAAAATAATCTTATAATATGCATTCATTTTCCCTGCTGTCCGCGTGCGGATCCTCCGCGCAGATTGTCGCCACCGCAACTTTCTAGAGCGACGAGAATGAGCATAACATAATGCGTTCTATTGGCTTGTGTTCTATCAGTAAGAATTTGTTCTCTGTTTTTATTCCGTGTTTACATGTCACGCGCACACCTTTATCCGCTCGCATCCGTGCGTCCTTTCACACCCCGTGCTTTGTCATCCGTACGGGTCACAGCGGATATTGAATGAGCATGTTGAGCTACAACAGGGTACAAGAGCAGCGGTAACAGCTGTCTACGCATCCGCCACCTCGCCGTTTTTAAAGCGTATATTCACCATAAAATGCTTTACATACTGCTCCTCTTAGCAGAATGGGCTTTAGAAACTGCCCCATTTCACCCCTGCATCTGTGTGTGTGAGTGAGTGCATGCGTGAGGGGATATTTCAGTTCAGCCTTAATGCACAGTACATTGTGCCAAAAGGTGAAAGAGAGGGTGGGAAGGAGGGAGAGAAAAAGAGGGAGAAGATGAAAGAATGGAGTGTCGTGTGTCTTGTAAACAGAGGGGGAGCATGGACATCTGCCCCAAGCGGTTATTAACATGTACAGTGGGGATGGGGGGGGGGGGGGGGGGGGCGGGGTTAGGAGGGGAGTGATTCTCCAGAATTTAGGTCCATGAACCTGTATGAAGTACTTATCGGTTCTGACTTGGAATCATACAGTTACGTCAACGACTGACCGTAAGCTATTATACACACGAATAATCATAATTTATCTCTTTATCTCCCTCTCCCTCTCTCTGCGGTTGTTGGCATAGCGATATCACCCCAGACCCCTCACTCATGCTCTCCTTCCTCCTCTCCTTTTTCTCCTCCCCCTCTCTCAGCATGTTCCAGTGCTGTAGCTTTGCAGCTGCTGCTCTCCTACGTCCCGTAGTGCTGCAGTGAATATGCTGTGTGTTGTATGCGCATCTACACATGCCCAGGAGGGAATATGCTGTGTGTTGTTTGCACATGTACACATGCCCAGTAGGGAATATGCTGTGTGTTGTTTGCACATGTACACATGCCCAGGAGGGAATATGCTGTGTGTTGTTTGCACATGTACACATGCCCAGGAGGGAATATGCTGTGTGTTGTTTGCACATGTACACATGCCCAGGAGGTAATATGTTGTGTGTTGTTTGCACATGTACACATGCCCAGGAGGTAATATGTTGTGTGTTGTTTGCACATGTACACATGCCCAGGAGGTAATATGTTGTGTGTTGTTTGCACATGTACACATGCCCAGGAGGAATATGTTGTGTGTTGTTTGCACATGTACACATGCCCAGGAGGTAATATGTTGTGTGTTTTTGCACATGTACACATGCCCAGGAGGAATATGTTGTGTGTTGTTTGCACATGTACACATGCCCAGGAGGTAATATGTTGTGTGTTGTTTGCACATGTACACATGCCCAGGAGGAATATGTTTTGTGTTGTTTGCACATGTACACATGCCCAGGAGGGAATATGTTGTGTGTTGTTTGCACATGTACACATGCCCAGGAGGGAATATGTTGTGTGTTGTTTGCACATGTACACATGCCCAGGAGGGAATGGGAGGGGGGTCATCAGCAGGAATAACAGAGTTGTCCTTGTCTGTAATGTCTGAAGCTTAGCACCGTGATTTAAGGGCAGCAGGTTTCACTGCAGATTCGCCGCTGTACCGACCAATCAGATCACTGTGATATTTCAGTTTGGTTGGCAATAATACCTTCTTGTAAATGCTGAAATCTTTAGGGGGGGGTTAGGCATGTTGCAGGGGAGGGGATCTGTCTGAAGAACACGCCTAGCCAAAGGCTACAGTGAAGAACAGCAAAGATCCCTTAACCCCTCCCCAGAAAGGTCACGGGCCAACAGAAATAGTACACGCACACACGGTTGAAGCCTAGGTCATGCACTCCCATCATGCACCCTGCCTCGCACACTAATCCCATTACCATGGCAATTGCACAACACTGCGCGTAACACAAACACCAGCAACAGCAAAAGTGCATATGTGTGTGTCTGGGTGTGTGAGTATGTGTGTGTGTGTGTGTGTATGGGTATGTGTGTGAGTATGTGTGTGTGTGTGTGTCTGGGTGTGTGAGTATGTGTGTGTGTGTGTGTGTGTGTGTGCATGTGTGTATGGGTATGTGTGTGTGGGTGTGTGTGTGAGTATGTGTGTGTGTGTGTGTGTGAGTATGTATGTGTATGGGTATGTGTGTGTGTGTGTGTGTGTATGGGTATGTGTGTGTGTATGGGTGTGTGTGTGAGTATGTGTGTGTGTGTGTGTGTGTGGGTATGTGTGTGCGTGTGTCAGAGTTCAAATATTCCCATAACTGATGCTCTCTCAGCCCACTGCACAGTTGTAGTTTATGAATTAGTCCGCGCTGACGCTGCTCTCCTCTCTGTCCCTGCTCTTCTCCCTCGCCCAGACTGCTGATCCTGGTGAGAGAACAGAACAGCACAGCAACCATGGGATCCTCCTCTCTCTTCCTCTCCTCCCACCTCTCCCTCCTCCTCCTCCTCTCCCTCCTCCCCTCTCCTGTGGTTTGGGCGGACCCCGGCCTCACCGTCTCCACGCGGCAGGGGGAGGTGCGGGGGGTGCGGCTGCCCGTGCCGGACGGCGGTCAGGTGACGGCATTCCTGGGGATCCCATTCGCCGAGCCCCCTGTGGGGAGGCGGCGCTTCCGGGCGCCAGAGCCCAAGCGGGCGTGGTCGGGCGTGCTGAACGCCAGCACCTACCCCAACGCCTGCTGCCAGCCCGTGGACTCCTCCTACCCGGGCTTCCCCGGCACCGAGATGTGGAACCCCAACCGGGAGATGAGCGAGGACTGCCTGTACCTCAACCTGTGGGCCCCCGCCCCCCCTGCGCCCCGAAACCTGTCTGTGATGGTGTGGATCTACGGCGGCGGCTTCTACAGCGGCTCGTCCTCGCTGGACGTGTACGACGGGCGCTACCTGGCGCACGCCGAGCGGGTGCTGGTGGTCTCCATGAACTACCGCGTGGGCGCGCTGGGCTTCCTGGCGCTGCCCGGCTCCCCCGACGCCCCCGGCAACGTGGGGCTGCTGGACCAGCGGCTCGCCCTGCGCTGGGTGCAGGAGAACGTGCGCTTCTTCGGGGGGGACCCCCGGCGGGTCACCATATTTGGGGAGAGCGCGGGCGGGGCGTCGGTGGGGATGCACCTGCTGTCCCCGGGGAGCCGGGCCCTGTTCGCCCGCGCCATCCTGCAGAGCGGCGTTCCCAACTGCCCCTGGGCCACGGTGAGCGCGGGGGAGGCCCGGCGCCGCGCCGCCCTGCTGGCCCAGCTGGTCAACTGCGCCCCGGGCAACGACAGCGAGCTGGTGGCCTGTCTGCGGGCGCGGCCACCCGAGGAGCTGCTGGCGCAGGAGTGGCGCGTGCTCCCCCACAGCAGCCTGTTCCGCTTCTCCTTCGTGCCCGTGGTGGACGGCGCGGTGCTCCCCGACGCGCCCGACGCCCTGCTCCGCTCCGGCGACTTCGCCCACGTGCAGATCCTGCTGGGCGTCAACCGCAACGAGGGCTCCTACTTCCTGCTCTACGGCGCCCCCGGCTTCAGCAAGGACAACGACAGCCTGATCTCGCGGCGCGACTTCCTGGAGGGCGTGCGGCTGAGCGTGCCGCACGCCAGCGACATCGCGCGGGAGGCCGTGGTGCTGCTCTACACTGATTGGCTAGACGAGGACGACCCGCGCAAGAACCGTGACGCCATGGACGGCATCGTGGGCGACCACAACGTCATCTGCCCCCTGCAGCACTTCGCCCGCTCCTACGCCCAGAGCCACGCCCAGGCGGGCGGGGCCGGAGGGGCGGGGGCAGGGAGGGGGGACTCTGCTGAGGGAAACTCCCCAGGTGGGTGTTAGGGTTAGGGTATTACTCATCGTGGGTGGAGCTGACTCTCATTTTGTGGAGAGGAAAATAGTTTCTTTGGTCAAAACAGATCAGTGACTGACAGGTCTCTGAAGCTCCACCCACTCCGGAGTCAATCCGGTCACATTCCGTTAACTAAAAGAAAACAAAATTCTTTCTGTTCTCCTTCATGTGACACCCTGCTCTCTCTCTCTCTCCCACTCTTCCCTTCTCATCCCTCTATCCCTACCTGAGCAGGGGGCGTGTACCTGTACCTGTTTGACCACCGTGCGTCAAACCTGCCGTGGCCAGAGTGGATGGGCGTGATCCACGGCTACGAGATCGAGTTTGTGTTTGGGCTCCCGCTGGAGAGGAGGCTCAACTACACCGCCCAGGAGGAGCAGCTCAGCCGCCGCATGATGAGATACTGGGCCAACTTCGCCCGCACCGGGTGAGTTACCATGCCAACTTCGCCCGCACCGGGTAAGTTACCGTGCCAACTTCGCCCGCACCGGGTGAGTTACCGTTCCAACTTCGCCCGCACCGGGTGAGTTACCATGCCAACTTCGCCCGCACCGGGTGAGTTACCATGCCAACTTCGCCTGCACCGGGTGAGTTACCGTGCCAACTTCACCCGCACCGGGTCAGTTACCAGAAAAACTTCACCAGCACTGGGTCAGTTACCATGGAAACTTCGCCCTCATTGGGTGAGTTGCCATGACAACTTCACAAATTCACTGAGATGGGTTGAGTTACCATGGAGATTAGAGTTGGCAATTAAATGATCTTTATGATTTAATTAAACAGTTTATAAAATTAACAATTGAATTAACCAAATGTGATGAATTACCATGGCAACCACACCTGTAGCTGGTATGAGGGAGTATTAGGGAGACACTATAGTAGCAGACTGAGGGCAGGTCGCCATGCCATTGGCTCAATACCCCCGTCCCACAGGGACCCCAACCTGAACGCGGACGGCACCACGGACGCGCGGCAGAAGTGGCCGGCCTTCACGCCCACTGAGCAGTGGTTTGTGGGATTGGACACGGAGCCGCTGAAGCTGCACCGCGGCCTGAGGAACCAGCCCTGCGCGCTGTGGAACCGCTTCCTACCCCGCCTGCTGGACATCACTGGTACTGCAGTCCCAGGCCCACTGATTAATACATCTGTGCAAAATGGCCATTTAAGGCGCGCGCGCGCGCACACACACACACACACACACAGTATTTAAAGCCATGGACATGGCAGGTCAGCGTGCCAGGGAGAGCTGACCCAGAGGAGGGATGAGGTAATGGAGAATAAGGGGATTAAAGGGAAGAGAGGAATGGAGGGACAATGCTCTTCAGGTTTTTAAAGTTTCAACAGTAAGAGCAGTGAGAAACAGGACAAACTGTGCAGGATGGAAGTGGCCAGTCTACTTTACAGTTCAGTAAAATTTCACTCTTACATCTCCGTTTCCCTCTCTCCCCCTTTACCCCCATCCTGCCCCCCCAGGGAATATTGATGAGGCAGAGCGCCAGTGGAAGGTTGAGTTTCACCGTTGGAGCTCCTACATGATGCACTGGAAGAGTCAATTTGACCACTACAGCAAGCAGGAGCGCTGTACAGACCTCTGAGCATGTGTGTGTAAACAAGAGCACTGCACTGACCTCTGAGTGTGTGTGTGTATGAGAGAGAGAACATTCATGTTGTTCTTCATGGTCCTGCAAACTTTATAATTTAAGGATTTATTGTTTTGGTCTCTGAGTGGGGCCCATCTGTGTCCAGTACTCTGTGCTTTATCAGTGTGTCTGTTCGCTGATGTGACGAAGATGATGATGCTCTTCTCCCCAGTGGCGCTGTGTTTGTGTGCATCTGTTCACTGAGTGTAAGTGAGCACGTTCTCCCCAGAGTAAGGCATTAAAACTGAACAAAAAACACATAAATATTTAAAATATGTGAATATGTGCTGAATATATTTTGTGAATATTTGCATACTGGGTTTTGTCTGACATTTTTGAATACAGGAAGAGCATGATTCTTGAAGAGAATGAGCAAAACGTGTGAGAGATGCCTTTCCGAGAGAACGAGTGTGTGTGAGAGAGAATAAGCCTGTGAAAGAGAATCAGTGTGTGAGGGAGATAGAGAATAAGTGTGTATGTGAGAGAGAATAAGTGTGTGTGTGAGAAAAAATGTGTGTGTGTGTGTGTGCGTGCTTGTTGTCTGCATCCTCTCTGAGCAGCTGAACCCTTCTGGAACATTCTCATTAAACTGACTGACACCATCACTGGCCTCCCAGTCTTCTGTTCGACCCTCTCAGCGCTCTGTCTGTCTGTCTGTATGCATGTCTGTCTGTCTGTCTGTCTGTCTGTCTGTCTGTATGCATGTCTGTCTGTCTGTATGCATGTTTGTCTGTCTGTCTGCATGTCTGCCTGTATGCATGTCTGTCTGTCTTGCCCATCTGGATTCTGTCAACAGTTTGTCCTTTTCACTACGTGACCACACGTAGGTAGAGGGTAGAGGATGTGCCCCCCCCCCCAACTTCTGAGGTAACACTGTTCATCCTCTGTACATAACAGCTACACACACACATACACACAAATGCGCATGCACACACACAAAAACACACACACTCAAACACACAGAGATACATATATATGCACACACACACACACACACACACACACATACAAAATTAACTCAGATGCCAGCACCATATTTGTCAAGACGGTTTCAAGGGGCTTGTCTGACAGGGGCCCTCAAAAATGTGGTGTGGTTACAGTAGCCTAATGGTAGTGGGCCCCAATGTAAGACCTTATCATGGGGCTGAAAGACCCTGGCCGGGCCACGCTCTCGCACAATTATTTAAAAACTGAAACATACGAATGACAGCGGTGCCCTTCTGGGACAATTCCTCATCCTTATCTCTGTATGTGTTGTAGTGTTTGGACGAACAGCACTAGTAAGCTACATTAATAGTACCGTGTGAACACGGTCACCAGCGCAGTAACAGCTGTTTAAAACCCTATTGCATCATTTTCTTTCCCAAGAAACATGACAGCCTTTCGCTCTTCTCCGTAAACACGATGCAAACAGGGAGATGCAGGAAATGCCTCCCTTTACGAAAACACTTTTCCTTATCCAAATACCGCATATCTTCTGTCTAAATATTTATTTTGAACAGCTTCTGTTTTTTTAGAGGGAAGATAGCGTACCCGAGGAAGTTTCACACCGTTTGTGGATGTTGTGGTTTTAAAAATTGGTCGCAGGAGGGGGCTATATGCCAACAAAGACCCATATTGTGACTAGAACCTTTGCTGCTCTTTTTCCAGAAAGCGAACAAAAGCCTTCGGTCACGACGAACTTACTTCGAATCCTGTGGAAGGTACTGCTCGTCTGCACCCGTGCACGCGCGAATATAGTCTGGGCGCAAACAACTTAAACTCACAGCATAAAAAGTTTAAATTTTTAAAACTGTAACATAAATGGTCGTTTTTTTTATTGCCACACACGTGTTTATCTGTGAAATGCTGATGCTAAATGATAGGCTTGAGATGAGATGAGCAATTAGCGTTCAACTGTAACCATGCCATTAAAATTAAACCGTTATGCTGAAACAGTAATACGACATAATAGCTCTGTGATCTGCAATTCGTTCATGACTTTAAATCCACTGACGTGAAAACTGAAGCCACATTTAAGATAGACAAATTATGCAATTTATGTGAGTTGGGCTACTGGATCTCCTAGCTACAGTATGACAGCTCGGGTATTATGAAGGAATTCAACGGAACATCTGCCTCAGAAACGAATGACTATGGTCTATTAAATAGAAACGTTGTGTTTGTTTATCTTTAAATAATGGGTCTGTACGTGTCGATATTCCAGGGAAAAAAAGTTTTTAAATAGGCCTCGTCTAAATTCTCTTGTGAACGCGGGAATTCCGAGCACGCCCACTGTAACAGCTGCAGTCCGTGAAGTTGAAGTGAAGGGGTGAAGGGAAGAGAGTCTCGAGCCTCTGCCCAGCGCCTAAGGGCTCGAAAAATGTGAAATAATCTAAGTGTAAGACAGTGTAAGACTGGTCTCGATTAAAACTTGCTATCCTACACATTGGTGAGACAGGGTAGTAGGCTTAACTATGCTAACAGACCGCCGGGGTCAGACTATTGATGAACGTAGCTATGCCGCACGGACGTGGGCCGTTAAGGGGACTATTGTTTGCTACTTCCAGAATTCTCGGATTCTCCCATCTGGTTTGAATCGTCATCTCCGAAATTGTGAAATTGGACACCTGAATCACTTTTATTTCCCCTTTCGCCTCTCTCTCCTCCCCTTCCTCTCAGCGCGGCTGTTTTCTGTTTAGTGTTTACTGCGTCTTGACTTTGGGATTTTCATAACAATTCAAGCCATCTGAATGCAAACGGGAATCGAGCCAAGAACGCCAGTCAGGCAGGTGGGAGACGCAACGGGCTGTCACCGCTGGATCAAACTTTGCCAATCCTACATTCAAAGTCAGTGCTCGCTGAAAAAGTAATACAGGGTGAAATGGGAAGGGGTGGGGAGAAAACGGAGGGAGGGGATGTGAGGAGAAAAGGCGAGGCAAATGTTTTTCTAAGTTAAGGCTAAAAATATATAAACGAAGATAAAGGCGATAAGATCTCTTGTCAGTGCATATATCAGCGCGATTGAGGATTGCGCGTTTCGCCAGCGGAAGAGTCGCGAGCAGCCCGGAGTGCGCTGCGAACAAACTTTCGAGTGGGTGAGTTCGTCCGTCCGTGTGCCCACCCCCCCCAAAAAACTACTGAAAACAACGTGTTTTCTCCCAAGTTTTCCCAAACTAACCACATGTTTATTAGTTAAATTGTTAACAATGCAAGACGGTGCCTCGAAAGGCTTTTGCATAACTTAAAGTATACCGCCTACGTGTTCTGCATCCTTTAGCCTATACCCTAGACTACTCCGGGCGCCGCGGGGCGTTACTGACACTGCCCTTATACGAGGCGTTGTCAACGGCGACAAAGTAGGGTTTACGTGTATTTGTTCATGATTTAAGAAGCCGATGACACACGCTGATCTTTCGACTCCAAAACCGAAGTGATGACCACAATATTGACCCGAACTGAACTGTATACTTTACGTCCGACATCTCATCTGTAGCCAAGCTCAATAATCGTTGTACACTTTGATTGAATCAACCCCCAACCTGACGTCCAGGATATTATATTTGTGAAATAAAAGGGTGGATGCACAGATTTCAACTATAACTTTCAAACGTAATAAATACATATGGGCTGCGTGCTAAAGCCAGGCTGTATGGACTCACTTATCCTTAAAGAAGGCAAGCGATGACACGACTTAAAAACTCTATAAGCCTCTGGCTATAGACAGCTGAAATCATTGCCATCAGCAGGATTGTGGGACATGTAGTCATACCATTTATCTGCTGAACTGTAAGTGAGGCATCCCATAATAACAGCTGGGCTGCCATGATGGAAATGTCTCATAATGAGCAGAACCTCTCGCTACTGTTAATCACATGCTTTTATCATCCAATCAAAATACTTGTCTCTCCCAAGCAGAACACTATGATTGGAGAGGCCCTTACAAGGCATGGTAGCTCCACCAGTTTTCTTGTCACTCATAAATTACTGAATGGGCAGTTCTGTTGAAACAACGTTGACGTGAAAATATGAGCAGAATAGAGTGTGAATAATTATAAGGCCACATACCATTAAAAATGAACATCGGATTTAACATGAGCCTCAAAGGGAGTCACATGGGACGGGTCACAGCTGTTGAGCGGAGAAAGCCTTTGATTGGACAGCATCAGTGAGCCAAGTGGAGCATCAGCCAGTCAGCTCGGCCTGCACGGGTTTGATGCCAGGGAGCTCTGTCCCGACTCTCATTGCCCAACCAAACCCTTTAACAAGAGCCAGGATATTTAAAACCTCACGCCCAGCACAGAACCTATCACCCTCCTTCAATACAGGGTTACGGTTTCCCAGATAAAACCTACAATGGCACTGGAAATTAAACAAATCTCTGCTGAATTTTACATTTAACTGAAGGCTATTGCAGTGCATGAATACACAGGAACAGAGGGCTGAACAGAACCCTCTCATCCACACAGTGTGCTCCTTTAAATATCCCCACTTCTACTCACATTAACTCGTATTTGCTCTCATTTCTACACTGCAAAAATAGCCCCGCCCTCTCCACTGCGTCACCCTGGAGTAGAAGATGGAGGAGGAGAAAGAGAGAGAGAGCGAGAGAGAGGAGGAGAAGGAGCGAGAGAGCGAGAGGGAAGAGGAGAAGGAGACCGACGAGACTGAGGATTTTGCTCAGGCAGCAGAAGGGGCAGTCCTCTCGTGCCAAGAGGGGACCTCAAAGGATGACTCTGACTTACCCATAATGCACTGGGAGGCTCTAAGCCTGCGCATTGCTGAGCTGGAGAGACAGGAGGAGGAGAGGAAGGAAAGGTTAAAGGTCAGAGGGCAGAATGCACTCCCTCATTCTTTCACACTCCCTCTCAGTTCCTCTCTCTCTCTCAGTTCCTACCTCCTTCCATCGCTCTCTCTACTTCTCCATCATACACTTTCCCTCTGTTGCTCTCTTTTTCTGTCCCTTGTTCCCTTTCTCTTCTTTTCCCTCCCTACCTCCATCCCTTGCTCACATTATCCCATTTCTGTCCCTCAGAGCTCTGCAGAGGTGGAGCGAGAGAATGTGTCAGTGGGTTGGATGGAAGAGAGGGATGGAGGGAGCTGGTGGGAGGATGTGGAGGCGGACAGAAGCCGGAGGATCACAGCGATCACTTCACGGTACGGCGACAGGATCGTGCTGCCAGTAACCGGCTTTAACAGGTTTTAACCGTCTTTACTGCTGGTCCTGTAACCGTCTTTACCTAATGGTCTATAACAGTCTTTAACAGTCACCACTGTTTGTCCTTTTTCAACAACTAAGTTCTCCTAGGTCTCTGCTCTCTTACACCACACACAGAGCAGCAGTTCTACCCTGACACCAGCAGGTGTCACTACACTAGCTCAGTGATATTTATGAGTTACTCCTGCATGAACAGCTGGGCAGGGCTCAGAGCAGGAGCAGTGATCAGGGGCTCGGAGAGTCAGATAGAGATACAGAACCGTTTTGGCTTCTCTTCCATAAAGTGTCATCTTTAATGGCCGTCGGGAGTTAAGATCCAATCTAAAGGGCCAAACCTTCTGCAGCACAGAGGGTTCGTTCCCATCGCTCATTTTAACCTCCCTCTCATTTCACACTGTAAGATCATATCTCTCCAGGATAATGAAAAGCTTTCCTGTTAGCAGATGACCTCAGGCCTCTACTTGGGTGAACAGTTGCTAATTTTCAGATCTGATGTAATGACAGGACCCCTGTTCACTCCACCCACATCAAAGCCTCACCAGAGTCCAGCAGTGTTCTCCTCTTCCTCTGTCCATCCAGGTTCCACAACCAGAAGAACCTGCAGCTCTGCTTCATCAATGACAGTGACAGCGAGGATGACGAGGAGGGAGAGCAGGCAGGCGGAGAGGTGAGAAGCTGTGACCATGGTGTGATCCAGAGTTCCCATCAGCCCTACGAGTGCAGAGTAAAATCACAGTAGAGTAGCTGTGTGCACATCCAACCAGTATTTGGCCAGGTGCAGGATAAAAGTACATGTGAAGGTTGAAAGAAAATGGATATCCGCACACTGGATTACAGCTCCCAATACTTTACTGACTAAAAAAAAAAGCAAGGCAATGTTTCAACCCAACAGGGTCTTCATCTGGCAAATGACCAACCCATGTTTTTTTTTTTAGTCAATAAAGTATTGGGAGCTGTAATCCAGTGTGCGGATATCCATTTTCTTTCAACCTGCAGAGTAAAATCAGTCACCATATTTGTGTCTGTTTTTTAAGAACACTTTCTCTTCCTGATTTTCCATGCACATTTATCAGAGCTCTCTGGTGTAATTTCAGAAGAGTTCAAACAAGCATGATCTCTCTTCCACTTTTTACTGCACCCATGTCAGGCTCATGCAGACACAAGCCAAAGAAAGACATTTTCTATTTAGCTCACAGCTGAACTTGTGGGCTCCTGATTGACCAACAGGGGTCGCTGTTGCACAATAAAACCCTCCCATCAGGACCCTGTTCACACTGGCATAGTGCAGGCCTGATACCAGACCAAAGATCCTATCTATGCACTGTAACAGCACCTTAACAGGGCCAGCCTGCAAAGTGTGTGTCTGTTAATATACGTCTGTCTCTGTCAAGACCTCAAGAGAGGCCCGTGGGCGTGGCCAAGCGGATCAGGCCCCGCCCCCTGTGACACGAGGACTGAAGATGGAGGTGAGGGCGGCACTGAGCGCACTCAGAGACAAGCTGTGGACTGAGCAGAAACAGGAGGTGAGACTGGGGTGTGTGTGACACACTGTGTGTGTGTGCATCTTAAAGCTGTGTCTCAGTGCTATGTGTGTGTTTTAGCAGTTAGCATGTGTCTCTTAACACTGTGTGTGTGTGTGTATTTCAGTACTCTGTGTATATATGTGTTTTAGCGGTTAGCATGTCTCACTGTTGAGTATGTGTGTATTCTAGCGGTTAGTGTCTCACTGTTGAGTATGTGTGTATTCTAGCGGTTAGCATGTCTCACTGTTGAGTATGTGTGTATTCTAGCGGTTAGCATGTCTCTGTTGAGTATGTGTGTATTCTAGCGGTTAGCGTGTCACTGTTGTATTTGTATTTAGCGTTGCGTCTTGTTGAGTATGTGTGTATTCTAGCGGTTAGCGTGTCTCTGTTGAGTATGTGTGTATTCTAGCGGTTAGCGTGTCACTGTTGAGTATGTGTGTATTCTAGCGGTTAGCATGTCTCTCTGTTGAGTATGTGTGTATTCTAGCGGTTAGTGTGTTTCTGTTGAGTATGTGTGTATTCTAGCGGTTAGCGTGTCTCTGTTGAGTATGTGTGTATTCTAGCGGTTAGCATGTCTCTGTTGAGTATGTGTGTATTCTAGCGGTTAGCATGTCTCTGTTGAGTATGTGTGTATTCTAGCGGTTAGCATGTCTCTGTTGAGTATGTGTGTATTCTAGCGGTTAGCGTGTCTCACTGTTGAGTATGTGTGTATTCTAGCGGTTAGCGTGTCTCACTGTTGAGTATGTGTGTATTCTAGCGGTTAGCGTGTCTCACTGTTGAGTATGTGTGTATTCTAGCGGTTAGCATGTCTCACTGTTGAGTATGTGTGTATTCTAGCGGTTAGCGTGTCTCTGTTGAGTATGTGTGTATTCTAGCGGTTAGCGTGTCTCACTGTTGAGTATGTGTGTATTCTAGCGGTTAGCGTGTCTCTGTTGAGTATGTGTGTATTCTAGCGGTTAGCGTGTCTCACTGTTGAGTATGTGTGTATTCTAGCGGTTAGCCTGTCTCTGTTGAGTATGTGTGTATTCTAGCGGTTAGCGTCTCACTGTTGAGTATGTGTGTATTCTAGCGGTTAGCGTGTCTCTGTTGAGTATGTGTGTATTCTAGCGGTTAGCGGTCTCACTGTTGAGTATGTGTGTATTCTAGCGGTTAGCGTGTCTCCTGTTGAGTATGTGTGTATTCTAGCGGTTAGCGTGGTCTCACTGTTGAG
This sequence comes from Anguilla rostrata, assembly GCF_018555375.3. Taxonomy (NCBI): domain Eukaryota; kingdom Metazoa; phylum Chordata; class Actinopteri; order Anguilliformes; family Anguillidae; genus Anguilla; species Anguilla rostrata. The sequence goes on from NC_057941.1 coordinate 53,785,784, forward strand.
TATGTGTGTATTCTAGCGGTTAGCGTGTCTACTGTTGAGTATGTGTGTATTCTAGCGGTTAGCTGTCTCACTGTTGAGTATGTGTGTATTCTAGCGGTTAGCGTCTCACTGTTGAGTATGTGTGTATTCTAGCGGTTAGCGTGTCTCTGTTGAGTATGTGTGTATTCTAGCGGTTAGCGTGTCTCACTGTTGAGTATGTGTGTATTCTAGCGGTTAGCCTGTCTCTGTTGAGTATGTGTGTATTCTAGCGGTTAGCGGGTCTCACTGTTGAGTATGTGTGTATTCTAGCGGTTAGCGTGTCTCTGTTGAGTATGTGTGTATTCTAGCGGTTAGCGTGTCTCACTGTTGAGTATGTGTGTATTCTAGCGGTTAGCGGGTCTCACTGTTGAGTATGTGTGTATTCTAGCGGTTAGCGGGTCTCACTGTTGAGTATGTGTGTATTCTAGCGGTTAGCATGTCTCTGTTGAGTATGTGTGTATTCTAGCGGTTAGCATGTCTCACTGTTGAGTATGTGTGTATTCTAGCGGTTAGCGTGTCTCTGTTGAGTATGTGTGTATTCTAGCGGTTAGCGTGTCTCACTGTTGAGTATGTGTGTATTCTAGCGGTTAGCGTGTCTCTGTTGAGTATGTGTGTATTCTAGCGGTTAGCGTGTCTCTGTTGAGTATGTGTGTATTCTAGCGGTTAGCGTGTCTCTGTTGAGTATGTGTGTATTCTAGCGGTTAGCGTGTCTCACTGTTGAGTATGTGTATTCTAGTGGTTATGTCTCTGTGATCTGTGTTATCTAGCGGTTAGCTGTCTCGTTATGGATCGGTTGTCTCTGTTGAGTATGTGTGTATTCTAGCGGTTAGCGTGTCTCACTGTTGAGTATGTGTGTATTCTAGCGGTTAGCGTGTCTCACTGTTGAGTATGTGTGTATTCTAGCGGTTAGCGTGTCTCACTGTTGAGTATGTGTGTATTCTAGCGGTTAGCGTGTGCTGCTACACAGGTGGAGAGGAAGCCGTTGACTCTCAGTGAACTCCAGGCCCTCAGTCTGCAGGAGCTGAGCTCTCTCAGAGCCTCACTCACTCAGGCCATCCACGGTCAGTACAGCCTTATACACTCACACACTGACACACACACTTACACACTCTCACACTCACACACATACACTTGCACACCCACATACTCACACTTACACACTCACACGTACACACTCACACTTACAAACACAAATTTACACACTCATACACCCCCAGTGCTTGGTCAGCACAGGCCTAACAGTACACCTGTGTGTGTGTGTGTGTGTGTGCGTGCATGTGGGCGTGTGCGTGTGCATGTGTGTGTGCGTGTAGACCTGAGCTCTGAGCTGGTGAATCGACTGCTGACGCGGGACCAGCTGAGGACAGAACAGGATGCCATGCTGCTGGATGTGGAGGACATGACATCACTGTGACATCATTGTAGTCTCAAAGATGTCTGACATCATAAGAGACTAAGATGACCTTGTCTTTCTCATGTTTCTCATTTAATTTCTCTGAGAACGGTTCTGCATCACAGGCAGCAGTGAAATCATATGGTGACCAGTGATTTCACACTGTGGTTGGTGACATCACACTGTGAACAGTGACATCGCAGAAGCAGAGAGAATTCACTGTGAAGGACCCTGGACCCTTAAATGGATGCACTTTTTTTCTTGGATTCTGTTTGGGTGGTTATCACCATGGCAACCTGCATTGAGCATCTGCGCCACGTGTCTCGCAGTGGTTGGGCAGAGATGTGGGGGGCGGGGACTGTGAGGGACGGATTTGATTGGACGGTGATTCTGCAACTTGTGTTGGTCTACCTGCCTGTCTCAGGCTCTAATCTGAATCGGGCTGATCTCGATGGGGGGGGCGGGGGGGGGCTGTGTCCCTTTCTCACACACACGTGGCCGTGGTCTCAGGTTACAGTCACGGTCGGACGGTCTTAATGACGGTGGGTAACAGACCCAGGGCCTGCGAGCCACGGAGCCTGGCGGAGCTGAAGGGATGAGCAGTGTTAATGTGGGGCAGGGGTCTGGGTGGGGGCCTTTCCTGTAGAGGGACAGGCGCAGGGACACACTGGCCCGGCCCGTCTCAGTCTGGGTAAGATTTACTCACTTTATTCACTAAAATGGACAATGATCATAAACGATAAGTGCCTTTTGTATCCCTTGCTTTATGTGCCTTGTTCATAAACCATTATTTTATATGAGTTTCTGTGTGTGCATTTAAATGTTTTATAGAAAGACTGTGTGAGTGTGTGTGTATGTGAGTGTCAGTGTACGCATGTGTGTGTTTGTGTATGCGAGTTTCAGTGTGTGTGTGTGTATGAGAGTGTGTATGTGAGAGTCTGTGTGTGTTTGTGTATGTGAGTGTCTGTGTGTGTATGAGTGTGTGTGTGCGCGTGTATGTGTTTGTGTACGTGAGTGTCAGTGTGTTTGTGTGCTAGCTACCAGCTCAGCAATAATAAGGGTACAGAGGGAGGGATGAGCGAGGAGGAGGCATAACAGAGAGAGGGAGCGACAGATAGAGAGGGGGAGAGAAAGGTTTGTGTTGTAGTCTGGATGGATTGTGTGGTCTCAATGCTGGGGCTCGAGTCTTAACCTGATACTGAGCATTTTATTCTGACTGAAGTGCATGCTACACTGTCCACCAACAGGTAAGAGCCAGAGAGAGTACCCTCCTGAACACACACACACACACATAAACACACACACACACACACTCACACACGCACAATGACACCTGGGATTGAGTGGGGTTCAGTGGGCTACTGTGATGCTCTACTAATTAAGCCTCAAATTCATATGGCTATGATATTATGAAATTTTTTTTTTTCTTTTTCATGATTGATAAAAACTGTATAAATCAGTTGTTCAGAGACACGGTCCCACTCACACGCAGTCCCACGGGATGGAGTAGCATGCGTTATTTTCTAATGTTACCTTTGTTTAAAAATGAAGTTGTTAATTTGCAATTCTTGGAAAATACCTTAAATAACAGTGGCGGTCAGGAACTTGCGTCATCGCTAGTACTCTTTCTGCTGATAAATTATTGACAGATTAATGACAGAGCAACAATATTAGAACACTGCGTTACCTGCGTATTGGGTTGCCATGGCAATTAATAATTCAGTGACCGCAGAGGTTAGGAGAGAGACCTTTGTCTGAAAGGCACAAGTACTGCTTTACAAAAGTAATAATTCTCTTTTAGGCCCATAACAGCAGGGGAACAGCTGCAGCTAAATCACAGAAAAGGTTTTTGTTTTGCTTGTGTCTGCTGCTCTTCTCAGACTTCGGCAGTTTGGGTTTGAGAGCAGTTTGGGTTTGAGAGCGCTGACTTCTTAGTGCATTGGTGTGCAGCAGCAACCAGGTTTGCATGTTCCCTGTGGCCTGGAGAAGTCATGACACTTAACTAGCAGGCTCTCGCACATGCTAATGCTGCTTTTAGCTTTAGCTGCAGGGAGCACACATGCTAATGCTGCTTTTAGCTTTAGCTGCAGTGAGCACACATGCTAATGATGCTTTTAGCTTTAGCTGCAGGGAGCACACATGCTAATGATGCTTTTAGCTTTAGCTGCAGGGAGCACACATGCTAATGCTGCTTTTAGCTTTAGCTGCAGGGAGCACACATGCTAATGATGCTTTTAGCTTTAGCTGCAGGGAGCATACACATGCTAATGATGCTTTTATCTTCAGTTGGATTCAGTTGTACAGAGAGGTGATGCTCTGTGGCTCTGCGGCACACGGTGATGACGGTAGCAGGATGTGTGCTCTTTGAGTGCAGTCTGAACAGGCAATCCCTGTGTTGTGTGGGAAGTTTTGGAATGAAAGAAGGGGGGAGGGATTGAGGGAACATGAGCAGATGGAGGGATGAGTGAGTGGAAAAGGAGAGAGAGAGAGAGAGAGAGAGGCATTCAGGGAAAGCGTTACTGATTGAATGGTTAATGGAGCAGGAGACTGAATCAGCAGGACAGACAAACAGCGCAAGGTTGTGTAAGACAGGAACAGAACAGGGGGCGTGTGTGTGTTTATTTGTATGTGTATTTTTGTGTATGCATGAGAGCATGTATGCGCATACCTATAGTATGTATGAGTGTTGTGTGTGTGTGTGTGTGTGTGTGGAGAGAGAGAGTGCATATGTGTGTGTGGAACTAAAGGTATGTCCTTGGACAAGGTTGTTTACTGTAATTATGGAAAGTAATTAGCCTATATATAGGCCACAGAACTGAGTCATGACATGAGGTAGAAAGTGCCTGTGTGCGTGACTGTGTTTTAATTTGTCAGGTGTGAGTGTGTTTTACATGTATAGCCCTGTACATTAGGAAAACTGAACTGAGTTTCACTGAAATTACACTACAAAACGAGGACAAACTCACCTGCGCGTTCTTCCTGCAGGAACTGGAGAGAGCGGGGTGGGGGGGGTGGGGACAGGAGGGGGAGGAAGACAGGAACATATCAGCCTTGGGAGCAGAAGAGCACAGAAAAGGAGGGAAGATGGCGGGAAGGATGAGCCACGGTGGGAAAGGGCGCGGCCGGTGACTATGAAGGTGAGCGTCTCCGTGACGGGGGGCGGGAACTCCACGGCCTCCGGCTGCAGCATCGACGAGTCGTACAAGTACGTGTTCCTCCCGCTGTGCTACTCCTTCACCTTCCTGTGCAGCCTGTCGCTGAACTCGGTGGTCCTGCTCCGGGCCTTCCGCCGCAGCCGCCGCTGGAACGCCTCGCTGGTCTACATGGCCAACCTGGCCGCCACAGACCTGATGTACGGCCTGTCGCTGCCCTTCCTGGTGGCCAGCTACGTCATGCGCGACCGCTGGGTGTTCGGCGACTTCATGTGCCGCCTGGTGCGCTTCCTCTTCTACTTCAACCTGTACTGCAGCATCTACTTCCTCACCTGCGTGTCCGTCCACCGCTACCTGGGCATCTGCCACCCCATGAAGACCATCACCCTGGAGACCAAGCGAGCCGCCAAGGGCACCTGCGGGATGGTGTGGGCCGTGGTCTTCGTGCTGACCAGCCCCATCTTCCGCTTCGCTCAGACGGGCTACGTCATGAGAGGGGGCGGGGCCAAGGGCGGGGCGGGGCCGGCAGAGACTTTCCAGAACTGCTGGGACGACGCCATCGATGAGGAGTTCTCGGAGTACGTGCCCTACGGGATCATCCTGCACCTGCTGGGGTTCTTCGTGCCCTTCGTCATCATCGCCTGGTGCTACTCCCACGTGGTGCTCACCATCTTCCGGGCGCTGAGGTCCCAGCCGCACCTGCAGGAGGGCGGGGCCGGGGGCGGGGCGGTCTCAGGCCCCGCCTGCCTGCACATCCGGCGGCGGCGCAAGTCGATCCGGACCATTGTGACGATCACGCTGCTGTTCGCGCTCTGCTTCCTCCCCTTCCACGTGACGCGCACGCTGTTCCTGGTGCTGAAGGGCTGGCGGGGCGTGCGCTGCGACTCCATGCGCGCCGTGTCCATCTGCTACAAGGTCACGCGCCCGCTCGCCTCCTTCAACGCCTGGCTCAACGCCCTGCTCTACTTCATCACCAAGGACAAGAGCGCCCCCTGCTGCCCACGCCACAAGCCCTCCCACCGCGCCCTCCTCTGGCCCCTCAGGATGCTGGGAGGGGTAGCCGAGAGGGAGGGGCCAGGAGGGGGAGGCGGGGCCAAAGAGAAGGAGAATGAATCCAAATCTTCAGGAAATATATTTTGAGGTTTTCAAGGGTGGGGAGGGATTGGGGAACACAGAAAGTAATCACCAGTCACAGCTGTTCAACCCAGATGCCTGTCCTATAAAATGCGTAGATTTTACCTAATAATAATAATAACAATAATAATAATTTGAAGAAGAAGAATAGATTTCATTTATAAGCGTCCTTCATTCGATGATTAAATTGCTTTTGCAAACTCACCTGATCCATCTTCAGTCTTCATCTGCAGCGGCCATTTTGTGCCCCAATGCTCAGCACACATCACAGCTGACAGTTACCAGCTCAGCGCTGCAGCGGCCATTTTGTGCCCCGATGCTCAGCACACATCACAGCTGACAGTTACCAGCTCAGCGCTGCAGCGGCCATTTTGTGCCCCGATGCTCAGCACACATCACAGCTGACAGTTACCAGCTCAGCGCTGCAGTGGCCATTTTGTGCCCCGATGCTCAGCACACATCACAGCTGACAGTTACCACCTCAGCTTCCAGATCTCCTGGTGGAGAAAAGCCGAGAATTATTTCTGAATACCAGCAGATCCATCCATCCCCATAGATAGTCATGGGCCACTCATACAGACCAAAACACTTACATTATATATCAAAGATGATCTCCTAATGACTTGTGTAATTTCCTTTTGATGTCATGACAAGCATATACTGTATAGAGAATACTATCAACTCTGTAATAACGCACTGAAAGGGGTTTATATGTCATGACTATGTATTTTCTGACTGAACGTGTGTGTACTTCCTGTTTGGGGACTCGGTGGACTGGAATACATCTCTGTTTTTACTCTCAGTGCCTCAGTGTTGTCCGATTCTTTCTGCTCACACATTCACTGCCATCCGAGAAGCAGAAAGTGCTGAAACAAGCATGTTTGAGGGGCGTGTTTGTCCTAGAGAGGGAGGGGGGGGGGGGGGGAGAGAGAGCTCTACATTCGTATTAACATGTTAAAAACATTTTAATTGCATTGTTGGACATGTGTCAAGCTGTCTTTCAATAACACTGACACACTGAACACATTCACTCATTCAGTGGTTCACTGTTTCAGGTCTAGTGCATCAACTCAACATGGCTTTCAGAGTAAAACACAAGTCTCAAAAACAGCCGACACGGCCAGAAGTGCACCCTCACGGTGTTCCCTCAGACTCAATTCTCCCTAATAGGTCACAGGTCATCGCCAGGGCAACACCGTGGAGCAAAAGTTACAATCAATACGCACACATGAGCAGGCTCGGAGATGAGGGAAATTAATGGAATCATGTAAAATGTACACCCATTCACAAAACACACACACACACACACAACCCAAGTCCCACCCCCTAAACCTTTAATCGTTACACACACACACACACACACACACACACACACACACCACATCCCACCCCTACAACCTTTATCGTTACACACACACACACACACACAACCCAAGTCCCACCCCCTAAACCTTTAATCGTTACACACACACACACACACAACCCAAGTCCCACCCCCTAAACCTTTAATCGTTACACACACACAAGCACCACCCCAACCACCCCTAAACCTTAACGTTACACACACACAAGGCCCCCCCCCAAACCTTAACGTTACACACACACACACAACCCAAGCCCCCCCCCCAAACCTTTAACCGTTACACACACACACACACACACACAAGCCAAGCCCCTCCCCCCAAACCTTTAATCGTTACACACACACACACACACACAAGCCAAGCCTCCCCCCAAACCTTTAATCGTTACACGCACACACAAGCCAAGCCCCTCCCCCCAAACCTTTAATCGTTACACACACACAAACACAAGGCCCACCCCCCAAACCTTTAATCGTTACACACACACACGCACACACACACGCACGCACGCACACAGACCCGGCGTCAGCGTTTGTCCGAGGGTTTGTTTCAGGAGATGCCAGCTCGGCGTGTGTACCTTTCGCACTGACGCAGCTTCTGCCCCGCAAGGGCGTAGGGTGGGTGTGTCTTAAAGTGCCCCCTCACCAAAACACATCCTGTCTGGCCTTCATCTTGCGACTGTTCCATGACGCGACTGTTCCAGCCCCCCTTCAACACCCCCCCCCCCACCCCCTACCCCGCCCCAGCCCACCCCCCCACCCCCCCCCGGCAGCTCTCAGACGGCTCAGTGACCCGTGGACCCCTTGTCCACAGATATTACTGCAGCCTTCGGTCTCCACCAGGGTCAATGATTAAACGGCACTTCCTCTCAGCATCGTTCACTTCCTCCAGCGGACGCACTCTTCAGCTATCCAGAGATGTTCTGGAAAAAAACACGCCGTATCTAAAAGCTGCACAGCTCACTGAATACCGGCTTGCTGTTGGTAAATGGTGAAGTCCGCTGACGTTTCACAACTCTGGATAATGAGAATAATTTCTACACCGTCTGTAAAAGCATCAGTGAGTTGTGTTGTTGGATTGAAAATAGCCCCATAGAGGAGATTAGATTGCATCGTATTGGGAGCCTGTATTAAAAAGCAAAATTGCTGAGTTAGCTGGATAACTGTGCTGAGTAAAATACGCAACCCTCCCAAATCTGGAACATGGATTGAAGTAAAAAGAGCTGTTCTGGGTTTTACTCTGTGCAGTTAACCAGCTAACTCAGTAATTCTATTTTGTGATACAGGCCCCAGGTCCAACGTCTTTGACAGTTAGTAAATTCTGACATACAAAACATTTGTATAGACAAATAATACACAATTAATTCATGACAAAAATATTTAGTTGCTTAACTGGAAAATAATATATATATATATATATATATATATATATATATTCTTTTTTAAGTGGGGGCAACCTAATTGATTGTTAATTTCAAAGCTACACCTGTCAGAGTCATGGGATATTTAAATATTCAAATATAAACAAAGACAACAATGTGATTCAGCAAAAAGAACAACTAAAAAATGTTCAATGATGATTCAAATACTAAATTAACTGTGAGCAGCATGAAAGTGTCCAGTGAAAACTGTAACACCCACAGTGAAATTAAGTGAGTAGGAGAATTAATTCACAAATAGAACAATACAGCTTCACAACAGCCTTCATAGTGGATCTCCGTTAGCCTACCACAATAGCCCTGCAACTGGGACATTGGCCCTGGGAAAAGGTTGCCCCCTACTGGCCGAACAACCCCACTTCAAGCTAGGACACCGCTTTTTCAGACCAACAACCAACCCCAACCACACCGAGCGGTCATCAAGCTGGACTGGGACATGGGAATCCACACATTAGAGGCTTGCATTGCTTCGTTATTCAAGATTAACACTTAACACTTATATTTGGAGTTAAATAAAAAGTAGAGAATACAACGTTTAGTTTTAAAGGCTAAATTGCAAGGATATGAGTCAATCAACCCATTTACTGTCATCAACACCTTCATAAGGTTAATAAGAATGGTAAATGCAGACTTTCAGATTTGTTTGGTTTTTTTTGGTGTAGCCTAGATGACTTGGTTATCTTCTTGGTCTTCTTGGTTATCAGGGCCTTGAATAATCTCGTGTTAAGCAGTAAAATATAATTACACTTTAATTTAGCGAAGATAAATTTTCATGCCTACCGAGAAAAAACCAAAGCAAAATGACGACGAGTAACAAGTATCTTGATATTAATTACCTTTACCATAAACCTTACATTTTTAATAAAATACCGGAAATTTTGGGTACTTTACCGTCTTGGTTTCGCTCTCCTTCGCCCTGTTGCACAGATTTCTGCAGTTCTTTGACTGGCCAGAGCGAGGTGTTGTTAACGCGACAGAGGAGCGAATGCATTTTGTTGCGGACTATGTAAAAAAAAATTAAATTAGTAGCTAGATACTATTTCTTCGCAAAGAGTTTCAGTTTGTTTTTGGAAACCGTGTTGCGCGACGGAATGTGGGAGTATATTAAAACTATGTAAGTGTATTGACGTCTGGAAGCAAACTATCTTATTAAACAGTGTTAACTAACGTTATCGAGTCCGTTAGCTAAGCTATCTTAGCTAAGACCTATGACGGGGTTTTGCCAGCGAGCTAAACTTCACTACTGGAGTTTATCATACCGATACTAGCGTAGTTTCTGCATGTATTTACAGTGAAACTGCGCGGATACTTAGTATTTCAACGACGTTTTCATATTGTTATCCATCCTGGCTGGCTATTTGCTTTCAGGTTATAACTCTACTGAAGGGCGCCAGCTACCTAGCTGCTGTTTAGCGAGCTTCAGTGGAAACGGATGCCGACTGATCCGCGTAACTGGCTAACTTAAGCCAGCTGTCGTGCTGGGATGCAAGCTAAGTAGCAAACCTGTAGCTCGTCCCTGTCAGCAGGCCAAATTTATTTCTCTTCGCGACAATCTTTCTCTCCGACTGGGGACTGCCTGTGGTCGACAAAAAATGCTTTTAGCGGGAACGAGGAAAGTGTCCCGCTGACTTGGCGGTTCAGTGTGGATTCTGGGCTGAGGCCTGCAGGTCGGGCTTTCACGGGGCTAGAGTTGGCGCGACCCGCGAGGTTTGTGAGCGGGGAACCCGCGACACAGGCTGCCGGGAGCCCTTGGGCCAGGAAAGAAGCGAAATGGAGCGGATGGAGGTGGACCAGTGCGCAGGCGCAGCTGCGGGCGGCGGAGGCGGGGCTCTACGCAGGTCGAACAGCGCCCCCATGATCAGCGGTGTTAGGTGAGGGAACTGCAGTTATGATTCATCGTTGATTTCGTTTTTCTGTAGTAGTCCTAGTTAAAGCCGAACATATTTTTCTGAATGTACAGGTTGTAATATTGAGGAGGGATACGTTCTCTTGTTCTGGTCATTCACTACACCACCTGTGTCTCTCCACCTCCCCCCACCCCCCACCCCCATTAGTGATGCCATGACGGTGTTCAGTCCCACCAGCTCGGCAAGATTTCGCCGGAGCAGTATGTCCGTGAACCACAGCTGTCCTGGGCGGGTTAGTCTGTCCGTGCGTCTGTCCGTCGGCCTCCTGTGTGTTCGAGTTACCGCTGTCTGTCTGGCCACTGGCCCGTCACTGAGTGATGCTGTCCGTCAGCCAGTCTCCTCAGTCCGGAGTCGGCTGAGCAGCTAATGAGATGTCATTTCTCCCCAGGCCCTCCCCCTGTCCCCCTTCTCGTTGGCCAGCGAGAGACAGGATCATAAAAGGCTGGTGAGGGAACAGATTGTGGTAGTTCTCGTTTGATCCGCCATCTCTTAAGGTGCGGTGTGTTTGAGACCTGATGGTTTGTCTGTGTTCCAGGAGGAGAGTGTGGAGCTGCACCTGAGAGAGAATCTGCAGAGGATGAGGTGAGGGTCAAACTGGCATCTATACACTACAGTAATGGACTACAATTACCATCACCCCATTATTCACTCACTAATACTGACTACAACTACCATCACCCCATTATTAACTGATACTGACTACAAGTACCATCACCCCATTATTCACTCACTAATACTGAGCAGCAGCTGTCAGGTTTGAACACCAATTGCTGTTACAGACTTTCTCTTCCCCCTTCCCTCCTCCCCCTCACAGTGCTTCATCTTCAGCTCCTCATCCTCCTGTCAGTCACTGGCATGACCACACCTCCCTGGTGAGTACATACATTGGAGTGTATATAAGTCGATACATTAGCATGTATGCAAGTGTGTACTTTAATATCTATTTTAGTACATGCATTAGCTTGTGAATCAGCACGTATACATACATATGTACCTTTCCCACAATCCAGTTCAGTTCAGCAGGTACACATGTGAGCACGGAATCTTTTCATAGAATATTACATTTTAAGTGGTGCTTTGTAAGACATGTCTTCTTGGTGCCATGTGTGTTGTCTGTAGCCAGAGAAGGTCTTACTCTGATTTCCTCATTATCTCTCTCAAAAGGGGATACATTCACTTGACAGTGGTGTCACACCAAACTCATCCCCAAGTCCAACAAGGAGGTTCAGAGGGTAGGTTCCACTTCCTATGCAATAAACAGCAAAGTGCAGTAAAAAGTGTTGATTTAATACCAACTGGAAATTAATACCCACATTTCCTGTTAAATGATCTGTTCCACTAAATCATGTGATCTGCTGCCGAGACAGACCAGGAACACACACACTCGCCATTATGACTGCTTACCACAAATCCAATGCACTGGATGCCACGATGTTCTGGGCAGTGTAATAATGCTGGTGCATTTCCTGTCCTCTCTAGCAGGGCGGCGCAAAACGATGCAGTGAGGTGGCCCGCTCTAACGCCGCTGAAAAGGAAAGGTAATTTTAGATTTTATTTTTAAGGAAACGAAACATCATCCTGCCAGTATTTACTTTCATTTGCTGTTCTTTATTATAGTGACTGGGCCAGAGCCCCCCTGCGTCCCGTTTCCATGTGTTCTGTGTTTTGGAGGTTCTTCCACTCATTTCATGGGTGTTACTCTTACTGATGTGTCTCCTGTCCCGGACCCCCCCAGGAGGAGTCGAGTCCGATGGACCCCCAAAGAAGCTGTTTGTTGCCGGGGTGACGGATGCACCTCACATCGCCGGTTACACAGTCAGGTAGGGGCGCCTCCTGGGATTTGGGATTTGGAAAAACCAGACGCAAACATATGTCATAGTTTGCAAATTCATTTTGATATCAAAACACATAGAAAAATATTGAGAATGTTGAATCAACTGATTGTGGTCAGTGTCATATTTAATGGTGCTCTTGTCTTTCTCTCTCTCTCTCTCTCTCTCTCTGTAGTGTTGCCCAGGCTACCGGATCACCAGTGGGCGGGGTTTCGGTTTGTGCCAGCCCACAGGGCAGCCCCCTCCCTATCTCCCCCCCTCCCTCCTTCACTTCCCACCACCCAAGCTTCTGAATCCACACCACCTCCAGCCAATCACAGCGCAGGATAAGGTGGCAAACACACATGCAGATAGGTTCACACTATCTCAGCCAATCAAAAACATGCATACAGATATGTCCACACTGTCCCAGCCAATCAAAAACACACATACAGATATGTTGATACTATCCCATCCGATCAGAAGCATTCTTTCACAGGAGGTGTTATCTCAAGGTGAGGAATGGCATCTCCTTCTTCTGCTTTTGTTCCTTTCTCCCTCACCGGTGAGGGATCGAGCAGAAACTTAGATGTATTGGAAAACAAGCTCAACCAATGACAAATCAGGAAAGTTTTGGAGACAACCAATGAGAGGTGTGGATTGAGAAGAGCTCAGCCAATCAGAATGAGAGCTGAAGCAGAAGAGACAGAGGCGGAGTATTTCCCTAAGAACAGAAGCTCATCTGATGTTTTGACAGCATTGGACTGGGCCAATTATTTTAAATGTTAGACCAAATAAATAAGTGAGATATTTTTAGTGAGGGAGAGGGGGGAAGAGGCCGATAGGCAGACTGTCGAGGTCTGGAACAGCAGCAGAGCGCTCAGCTAGGTGTTAAATGGAGCTGATGTAGGATCAGTGTGATGTTTTAGCAGATAGTGGAGAAGCATAGAACATGAAGAGCAGTGACCTGGTCCTGGATCAGTGCAGCTGCTCTGGAGATGTTCATGAAGATGGAAAGCTGTTCTAGGATCAGGTTTTTGTATTTTAGCCCATAACGGACAAGATTAGCGCGTGGGACAGGGGTAACTAGTCTGAGATCATTTTAAACATGGGCCGGTGGGCAGCGTGTGTTCTCCTGAGCGAGCAGGACAGGACCCGAGCACAGAGCTCGTGCTCACCACGTCACCAACGGCAGCGTTTTGGGGAGCACAGGGAAATGCTGGGAGAATTCCCGGCCTTCCGACTCCGGACTTTTAACTGCTTCCTGTTCCGCCAGGCTTTCAGCACCAGAGGGTTCATGCCAATGATGTGGGATGAAAGGGTGAGTGTGACTGAGTGAGGTCAGTGAAAGTGTGAATGTGGTCGAGGAAGATTTTTGGGCTTACCGCCAAACTCTTTTAGCGTTCATTTCAAACGTGCAGCGCGGGATGACCAGCCGCTTGGTCAGACAGAAAAATACGAAATTAAACGCTTCCTAAAGGAAGGATGTTGGGAAAGATGGGCAGGGATCTGGTCTCTAAATGTACAGTATGTAAATATGTGGCACTCTGAGACAGAACTCTGACCTTGGGATTATTGCTGGGTACTTTAATTTTGTATCATGTAAGAATGTAACCTTGTCATATAAATAATACATAAATAATAAAGTGTAACCTTTTGGGTTTTTTTTACATCCTTTAAAAAAAATGACAGCTTTGAAAGGATTTTATTTTTCTTTGTTGAAGATTTAGCAGTCCATTTAAAAATGTGCTAAGTGGGGAATTCTGTAAATATGAATATTTGTATATTATTGTAAATGCAAACCTGTAATTTTTTCTTGCCTTCCAGTAACTTGGACTGTGCTGTTTTTTTCATATGGTGCAGATGAAGGTTTGACGCTGAGAGCTGTTGCATGCAGTTCACTTTTAGTTGGGAATAGTTGCCCGTTTTATTCTGTGTTCAGACGACTGACCCACTGTGTGCCTGTGTTATATGAGTGATTATACAGAGAGACTGGTGCCTGTGTTACATGAGTGATTAAACAGAGAGACTGGTGCCTGTGTTATATAAGTGATTAAACAGGGAGACTGGTGCCTGTGTTATATGAGTGGTTAAACAGGGAGACTGGTGCCTGTGTTATATGAGTGATTAAACAGGGAGACTGGTGCCTGTGTTATATGAGTGGTTAAACAGGGAGACTGGTGCCTGTGTTATATGAGTGGTTAAATAGAGAGACTGGTGCCTGTGTTATATGAGTGGTTAAACGGAGAGAGGCATAGTTTGGAGAGTGACTGTTGGTGTATGGTAACTCCACCCATTTTCAGTCAAACCAGGTAGAGTTACTCACTTGATGCTGAATACATATGCCTCATTTTCTTCTGTAAATTTTTTTAGACAATCATATTGAGATGTGTTTCATTATTAAGGAAACCTGTGGATGTTGATGATGATGACTGGATCAGTTACCCCTCTGAGGTTCTGATGATTCTGTGTTCCCTGAAAAACTTAATGTGGGTTATTGAGTTCCCCTGGAAACATATTCTGTTATTGTGAGAAAATGGGGTTCAAAAGTACATTTAAAACTGAATCTGTACATTTGCCAACTATGAGTGGCTCTTGTTAAGAGTTCAATATTGTAAATAGACTCAGAAACAATTATATTATGAAAATGATGAAGAAGTATTTTTATGGTCCTGTAAAATAAAGGGAAAAAATATTCCGCTTGAGTATTTCATGCTTGTACAACTTATGCAAACTGTGCTTCATGTTCTAGTGAAAATATGTACACTTCAAATATACAAATATTATATATTTGTATAATGTATACTAAAATGTACCATGACAATAAAATTATATCCCAGGGGAAGCTGGCTGGTGGTTGAAGTTTGTGTGTGTGCATGTATATGTGTGATTAAACCGTTCTTCAAACCAGCTGTATAAATGCACCAAAGTTAAGCTACTTTATTTTAAGAATTCCTGACCTGATCATAACCCTGCGAAGCCTACTGTATAGCAGAAGCGTTTTGTGTATTAATGTCCGACATCGAACTAAATCCTAATTAAATTAATTCAGAAAACAAAAACAGGTTGTTTCGCTGTTGTGCTGAGGTTCGTGACAGCAATAAGCACATCACTTCTGTTTTAAAATGTGCACGAAGGCTGATCAGTTTCTTTTCAAATCTGCGCTGTGCAACTTCGTAGTAACTTCACTCCGCCACTAGGCGCTGATATTGCCGCGGCGCTGCTGGTCCTCAGAAATTCAAGAAAATACTCGGTCCCGTCATGCATTGCGGCGGAGCACAAACGGTTATTCATTAAAATTCAAACAAAAATTATTTTAAATTAATTCAGTTGACCTGTGGACGTAGAAATGACATGACTTGTTTTACCAAGTGAATATGCACACGATGAGATTGTTGAAAAATGTAATTACATCCGTTACATTTTTTTATTTTTTTTTTCCCCACTGAAGTACCGTGTCACAAGTATAGTGGGGAGCTAGTAGCCGTTGGCGCCATTTTCAAACAGTCGCGTTTCCCGGAGTGATTGGATTGAATAGCACTATATAGTATTTGTATATACTTCCCATGTTTTACTGCTTTACTGTTCCAGAAGCCTGATCATTAATTTTTACAATTTAATTTAGATTTTCTACGTAGGTTGGAGACTGATTATTTTCTTTTAAAGAAAGGTAAGACATTTTACTTTGCATATAAAATGTTGAAACCTAGAACTATAATTTCCTTTGACTTGGAAGCTATAATGGAATGCATACTTGAATGTAGAGCGTGCATTGTAAATGTGTGGCACTTCAGACATTTCTGTTTCAATGGGATGTCTAGCTGAGGTTATGCGGGGTGCCGTTGAACTGCAAGCAGGCAGCCTGTGTACGTTAGCTATATGTCACACTTACCACCAACCCCTCCCCAAACCTGCTCTGCACCCTTTCAAAACGAAGGGGCTACCCCTCCCCTATTACCGCTTCGGCTGTATGGAATATCGGCATCTATAGGTTAGTTAGAAATAAATACCTTTTATCACACACTTAGATTTGCTTCAGAAGCAGAGATGTAAAGCAAGCTGGCCAAAAAAAATAAACCAGGCTACAGAAATGTCTGTTTTTTTATTTTTTTCAATTTGCGCGTAAAGTTTAATCAAAATCAAATCGACAGGAGTCTCAAGATAATTCTCTTTACGTGGAAAGCCGTAGAGCGCAAGGGTTTTGACCCCACAAAGCGAGCCGTGGTAACGTTACTGAACCGAGCCAGACCTGCCCGCTCATTAAGCGGGGCTTTCACGGCGTTTTCCCTCAATAATATTCCACAGCCTATGCCCAGTCAGCCGGTCTTAGTCCAGTAGCTTGTGAAATAGTATTCAGGTTCGCCTTCCAAATGATAGAGTTCGCAAATCCGCAGCTAGCACATAGTTAAAATTTACTTAGCCGATGATGAACTAATTAATTAATCAATAATAATAACACGAACAATAATAGCAATAATGATAATAATAATAATAATAAATTAGTATCCTACATTATTTTAAAAAGAAGATAACCCAATGAAAACATAAGAGAAATGTAGCTACACATTAGCTAGGTTCCACTTTGATAAATCTGACTTAACATTTCACAATCAAGATCGAGCCCGACTGCTCCCCATTAATTTAATAAAATAACATTTTAGAAAATGAAAATTATACATAAGACCCAGGAATGATGAATAATTTCCACGCAGTAGGGTAATATTTATTATTAATATTTTTTCATATTTATATTAGATATTTATTAGTGATAAATATAATTGTGCGTTTTTTTTGAGGTTATTCCAGCATTCGGTAGGCTGCCAAGTGTTTGGTTGCTATTCGTAATACAAAATGTTTTTTAATAATGAAATTAGAGTATTAAAAATGAATCACTATTGATTACTTGCTGTTTTCGGTTGGTCTAGACAGTATATGTCACAGTCAGCAATTATGTGCCATATTTTTAGATCATATAGGCCTAGGTTGTATGTAATTTTCTAGCTCCCTCATAACCGGATGTAACGGCAAGGCTAATGCAAATGATTATAACTTACTACTGCAATTTTTGTCTTTAGGCTTTATTGAATTATCACAGGAGTCCTTCTAATATTATAAGAAATGCTTGTGATTCTATACGCGCAGACACGTTTTCGTTACATTAAAGTAACAACATATTTCACCGAATAATATCATCTATATTTAGCAAACATTTGCATTATTATTTTACTTACTTTAGAGTTAATTTCCGCAAAGTGTCAATGCATTGTGTCGGAGCCAGGACTGCACTGGTAATGATGCTCATAGTCTCCTCGATATTTTCTCTATTCATAACGCGATTTGATGAGTTATTATTTATTTGATGATCGCCGCTGGGTTTTTTTATTTAAAGACAAGCTAATTTCTTCTTATTATTATTTTAAGAAATAAATAAATATGGGATTATATTACTAATATTTTTTCCCATTTGATTTTTCTTAGTCGCATCTCATTGTGTGTACATCTGTGTATGTCCTAATCATACATAATATAATATATTATTCTTGTAGATGAAAGTTCAAATATTTTGGATGAAAATATTTGAAAAATATTGTTTCACGCGTATAAAGGAAGAACCCGCTCAGGCAGTGTACAATAAAACCGAGACCCCTGTCCGTGTACGGACATTATTTTAATCACACAACTTGTCAAACTACTGCATTGGAAATTGACGTTTTAGTGTGTCTGTATTGAAAATTATTAAAAGTACATGGCTGTGAAAAGTTAAGAAAATAGTTCAGTCAATTCTTCTAAGGGCTTTTAAGTAAAAGCATGGACTGTATTATAAGGATTTCGCGTAAATTCCCGCCGCAGGTACTTGCCGTTATTTAGTACACCGCGCGCGAAGTAGGCTACATATTAGTGGGTCGCGCTTGTGACGTTTAACCAGAAGGTTGTGTGTTCCAGCCCCGATTGGCTGTTGTTAGTTTAGTGAAAACTCATTCACAATAATTATGAATCTATATGACTATTTTATTTAATACT